>NC_060121.1:502666923-502969953 GCF_021461395.2 Schistocerca americana
AGAAAGTATGTTGAAAATGGCGTATGCATAATTATTTTACATATAGTTCCAGTGGGAGGGCTTCGATAATTCCGGCGATGACCAATGTTCCTGTTGCAAAGTGTCTTTCCACCTGATGCAGCGGTTACAGGGAGCGTCCAATGTGGACACAAAAATGATTTGTTAAAGACGAAAGTGTATGGAACAAAACTATATCATGAGATTTACCATTACCTGTTATTTTACTTGAAAATATCACGAAATGATCTGTATTACATGGATTCAAAAGAGGACTACCCCTTTGAAGTGACATGTTTGCACTGAGGTGACATAAGTTACCTGATACCTTCTAATATCGTGTCGGACCTCCTTTTGCCCGGAGTAGTACAGCAACTCGACGTGGCAAGGACTTCTCAAGCCGCTGTAAGTCCCCTGCAGAAGTACTGATCATTGTTGCGTCTACAGCCGTCCGTAACTGTGGAAGCATTGCCGGTACAGGATGTTGTGCAGGAACTGACCTCTCGATTAGGTCCCATAAATGTTCGATAGGATTCACTTCGGGCGATTTGAGTGACCAAACCATTCCTTCGAATTGTCCAGAATGTTCTTCAAACAATCGCGAATAATTTTGGCTCGGTGACACAGCGTATTGTCATCTATAGAATTTCCAACATTTTTGGGAACATAAAGTCCACAAATCGTCTCCAAGTAGACTAACTAACCTTTTTCAGTCAATCATCCATACAAACACAGCCTACACCATTACGGAGTCACCACCAGCTTGCACAGTGCCGTGTAGACAACTTCGGTCCGTGGCTTCGTTGGGTCTGCGCCATATTCTACATCTACATCTACATTTATACTCCGCAATCCACCAAACGGTATGTGGCGGAGGGCACTTTACGTGCCACTGTCATTACCTCCCTTTCCTGTTCCAGTCGCGTATGGTTCGCGGGAAGAACGACTGCCGGAAAGCCTCCGTGCGCGCTCGAATCTCTCTAGTTTTACATTCGTGATCCCCTCGGGAGGTATAAGTAGAGGGAAGCAATATATTCGATACCTCATCCAGAAACGCACCCTCTCGAAACCTGGACAGCAAGCTACACCGCGATGCAGAGCGCCTCTCTTGCAAAGCCTGCCACTTCATTATGATAAACATCTCCGTAACGCTATCACGCTTGCCAAATAACCCAGTGACGAAACGAGCCGCTCTTCTTTGGATCTTCTCTATCATCTCTGTCAACCCGACCTGGTACGGATCCCACAGTGATGAGAAATACTCAAGTATAGGTCGAACGAGTGTTTTGTAAGCCTCCTCCTTTGTTGATAGTCTACATTTTCTAAGGACTCTCCCAATTAATCTCAACCTGGCACCCGCCTTACCAACAATTAATTTTACATGATCAATCCACTTCAAATCGTTCCGTAAGCATACTCCCAGACATTTTACAGAAGTAGCTGCTACCAGTGTTTGTTTCGCTATCATACAGTCACACAATAAAGGATCCTTCTTTTTATGTATTCGCAATACATTACATTGGTCTATGTTAAGGGTCAGTTGCCACTCCCTGCACCAAGTGCCTATCCGCTGCAGATCTTCCTGCATTTCGCTACAATTTTCTAATGCTGCAACTTCTCTGTATACTACAGCATCATCCGCGAAAAGCCGCATGGAACTTCCGACACTACCTACTAGGTCATTTATGTATATTGTGAAAAGCAATGGTCCCATAACACTCCCCTGTGGCACGCCAGAGGTTACTTTAACCTTCATCCGCTCTTACCTGCTGAAACCTTGGTCTCATCCGACCAGACCACGATATTCATTAGTCTAGGGTCCAACCGATATGGTCAAGAGCCCAGAAGAGGTGCTGCAGGCGTCACCGTGCTGTTGGCAAAGCCAATCGCGTCGGTCGTCTGCTGCCGTAGCCCATTGACGTCAAGTGTCTCTGCACTGTGCTAACGGATAGGTTCGCTGTACGTCTCACACTGACGTCTGAGGTTATTTCACTCAGTGTTGCTTGTCTGTTAGCCACGACAATTCTAGGGTAATGTCACTGCTCTCGATCGTTAAGTGAAGGCTGTCGGCCATTGCGTTGTCCACAGTGAGAGGTAAGGCCGATAATTTGCTAATCTCGAACCACTTATGACACTGTGGATCTCTAAATATTGAATTTCCTATTTCCAAACTGGAATGTCCCATGCTTCTAGCTCCAACTACCATTCCGCATTCAAAGTCTGTTAATTCCTATCGTGCGCCATAATCACGACGGAAGCCATTTAACATGATTCACCTGAGTACAAATGACAGTTCCGCAAAAGCACTGCCCTTTTATAACTTGTGAAAGCAATACTACCGCCATCTAGATATGTGCAAATAGCAGGCCGGGCGGTTCTAGGTGCTACAGTCCGGAACCGCGCCACCGCTACGGTCGCAGGTTCGAATCCTGCCTCGGGCATGGATGTGTGTCATGTCCTTAGGTTACTTAGGTTTAAGTAGTTGTAAGTTCTAGGGGACTGATGACCTCAGAAGTCCCATAGTGCTCAGAGCCATTTGAACCATTTTTTGTGCAGATAGCTAGCACATTACCTTTGTCACCTCAGTCTGTAATCGGTGGAACTTAACCGAACGATTAGAGGACGCGCTACTCTCCATACGAACCATGTGCACTTCTGGTAATGATAGAACACCTTCATACTCAGTCATACATGTGTAGGACCCGAGGAAGAGAGTTGCAGAGAAGCTGAAACTCCTAGCAGACTCTTGAAAGGAAGACGCTCACTATCCCACGGAAAACTACTTTAGTTTCATGAGCCAGTACTAAGAGACTAATCGAGGGATGTATCTACAGCCCCCTACGAATTGCTCCCGTAGGCATCGAGAATACAAGATCAGACTACACCAATTACAGCATGTACAGAGACATTGCTGCGCTCCACGTACGAACCTTAGTAAGTGTTACAACAAGAAGTATCCATCGTCATTAACTTCACATCGGTTAACAGATAACAATATGGAAGCAAAAAGTGAAAAACACAAGTGGCCAAAAGTTTTCGATCACCCATGGTAAAAAATATATACTTTATTTCAATGTACAAACACATCGTACAAAAGTAACTGGACCAACAAAATAAATATTTTCTCTCTATATCGTTAAGCATGTTTAGTTTTAGACTCTACAAAGCTTTCACTTTGGCTTCAGAACAGCTGCACAAACTCTTGGCATTCCGGAGATAAAATTTTGTGGTGTTTTCGCTGATATTGCAGTCCAACACGTATGTAAATTTTTCCATAAATCTTCACCATTAGATAGCCTCACGTTTCTGACCTCCCTGTTAAATTCATTCCATAATATTTCAAATGGATTTAAGTCAGACGACTGACTCGGCCAAATCACGTTCTTCAGTTTTTCTTTTCTACTGATATGTCCTCTTCAAAATTTAAAAACATGTTTGGGGGCATTGTCCTGCTGCAGAACAAAGTGACTACCAATGCCGTATGGAATTCGATCGTTGATCAGTATCCTGTGATATTCTTCCTTCTGAACTTTCAACCCTCAGAATACCAAGAAGGGGGGAGGGGGGCTAAGTTAGTTTACCACCATCTTCTCAAAATACACTAATTTAGTCACGTAGTTCACGTATTTTAAGACTCTGAAAACATATTTTTGTTTTTAATGATGTCTTCTACTAAAATCCATAAACGTGTTAAGTTTTAAATTTTTCATTTCAACTTAACACAGAAATTTAAGTCTCTGCACTAGTTCAGATTTAGCACAGTGCATGTCATATTCATATATTTCATGTTTTCGAGACTACATACTCATCAGCATCTCTTTCAACAGTATGCTCTGAGTAATGATACTTTAATTTTTTATGGTGATCGTCAACTGTGGCACCGCCCTCTCCCCTCCCCCTTGATAGTTTGGGTTATTGACTGTTCTTTCGTTTTATTAACAGTATGATAAATGATTTTTTCAGGTACTGGTCCCTACGTACACATCAAGACTTCTCTCAAAAGTATGTTGTTAATGTAAGTTAATAAAAATAAAATACTTTACAAGTTACTTGGTATTGCTAGGGTTAATGCTCCATCAGTTCTCACTAATCACCAACATTGTCATCAGCAAAACATCTCCACAGGATTACCGACCCTCCGCCATACTTCACCGTTCGGGTCACACGCTGATTCGCCGTCGTTCTTCACAAAGTCAGCAAACAGTCGACGATGGATTCCAAACATTTCAAACTTAGATTCGTTTGCGAAAGACCCCTTTAACCATTGCTGCCGCTCCAATTTTTGCTGCCGCTCCAATTTTTATGTGCCTCTGCCCAGTGCAGTCCTTTTACCTTTTTTGGTGATAAAGGTTTCTAGGTCACTAAGCTGCGCCGTTGAGACCGAGGCTGGAGCTGTTCGCAAACTATTTACTTACTCTCTAATTTTAGGTGCCGTACGAGTCCTCAGACGGACATATGAGCCGATCTTCTGTGTATGATGTTACTTGGAGGCCTCTAGACTGCGAAACACTTGTATTGGTACAAGTTTGCTTGAACCGCTGCGATGTGTAGATTGTGTTCGCCAGGTTTCGTTGCTATTGTCCTCCTAGAGTAGCCTTCCTGATGCAGAACATCAATTACAGCACGTTATTCAATCGCAGTCTCCTGCTTCCATCTCATTAAGACGGAATATGTTATAAACCTTATCAGGCATAAAGACACATTACTAGGTGCACGCAGTGTACTGTAAACTAAGGGAAACTGATAGCCACAGCAGCTGAAGGACTGAGGCCTATTCGAATGGAATCATCTTAGGTAGAGGCACGTCAGTCTTGTTGTGTATACTCGTCAGTGCCCTTCTATGCGAACAATTAGTCAAATACAGAATAGAGGCACTTCGTCTTTACATGTGTATAATTATTTCATTATCAGGGTAGGTACATGGTAGATTATTCAAAAGGAAAATTGCTGGTTTACTGTTTTAATTTCACTGACGCAACACCAAAAAATGATAAATGTATACTTATAAAAGTTTGGAAATACATTTGTGTAGGTAACGTAAGTAAATGGGTAACATTCCAAGATCTCAGCTTAAAGCAAGCGCATAGAAAGCCATTGCTATTGCGAAATGATCAGTCATTTATAACGGTGTACCGCCAAAATGTTGAATGCAAGGGTTCAGACATGCATGCATTGTGTACTACAGGTGCCGGATGTCGGTTTCTGGGATGGAGTTCCTGCCTGCTGCACTTGGTCGGTCAGTGCAGGCATAGTTAATGGTGTCTCTGGGTGAGGTTGGAGTTGTCGTCCGACGAGACGGATATGGCGATGCAGCAGACCAAGGCGACATGTCGATTCTCTGTAGAGTGTACTGGGTTACAACAGCAGTATGCAGGTGAGGTTTATCCTGTTGGAAACCATGCCTCAGATAGAATCACCAGATTAAGGTACAAATTTGCAGCCAGTGTGCGTGGGATAACCGCGAGAGTGCTCCTGCTGTCATACGAAGTCGCTCCATAGACGATAAGTCCAGGGAGTACGTCCAGTGTGTCTAGCACACAGACAGGTTGGTTGAAGGCCGTCAACTGGCTTCCTTCTAACCAAAACATGGCCGTCACTGACTCTGACCAAAACGAAATTTCATCAGGAAACACAACAGACCTGCACCTTTTCCTCCAGTGAGGTCTCACTTGACACCACTCAAGTCGCAAATACCGGTGTTTAGGGGTCCAGTGGAATGCACACTAGAAGGTGTGTGGCTCAGAGCTGCCCTTGAAGTAACTGATCTCTAACAGTTCGTTGTATCACTGTAGTGACAACTGCAGCTAAAATTCTGTTACAGCTACAGGATGATGCATCAGAATCATAACGCCGAACTTCCTCCTGGTAGTGCCACGTGGCCGTCTGGAGCCCAGTCTTCTAGCGGCCATACATTCTCGTGACCACTGCTGCCAGCATTCATTTATAGTGGGTGCATTCTTGCCGAGTCTCTCCGCGGTATCGCAGAAGGAACGCCCAGCTTCTCGTAGTCCCATTACACGACGTCGTTCAAACTCAGTGAGGTGTTGGTAATGGCGTCTTTGTCACTTTTAATGCATTCCTGACTAACATAAACTCCCCACGTCCAATCTCAAAATTAACTAAGACTCACGAGGGCTACAGTATGTATTTAAAGCAAGCCTGATTAGCATCCTCTTAGTGGCGCTACTATCGCTTCTCTTTGCGACTGTCGTGAAATTTGAATGGAAACCATCTTTCAGACGTAGAAACACACCTACCAACTTTCGTTTATGTCACACAACTTCTTCTAGGTGTACAAATCGACAGTTATGATACGCGATGGAAAACTTTTCACCAGTGGAGTATTTTGCTCAGTAGTCTCAAGTTAAGAAACGTAAATGCGCTCCACAAGAACGGGCTGCCGCTTTCTTGAGAATATATTTTTTGTTCAGGAGCTAAATACAGTTTTTCTCCGGCAGACGGTGACTGTCTGATGCGCTTGCACGAAAAGCACATTGATTCTGCACAACTTTTTCTGCTCTGTGTAACGGGAGTTCTCGAGAGCGGAAGTGAGTTTCGCCGAACTGCTGGCTGTCCGTCACATCAGGGAGATCCCCCGTCCGCCTGGGAGGCTGCGGACGACACGGCGGCCGGTGTAGGATTCCACGCCGCGTCCCCACTGGCAACCTTATTTGTTGCAGCGAGTGGTTTCACTTTACCCGGCCCGTAAGAAATGTGTCGCAGGACACGGGACGTGTGATCCGATATCAAGAACTTTCTCACCCGCCGCGATTTATACATCAGCGCCGCCCGCACCGCTGCTAACACATAAAGCTAGCTTCTGATACTTATGGCTGTGTCCTGCGGACGACGTTTCGGTATATGTTACACTTGTTTTGTCCCGTTCTTCTTTCCCCAGTTCTTTTTCTCGCGTTTCTCTTCTTAGGGCTCTTGCAGCTTGATGTCCGCATTTTACAGCATCCGTTAAATATATATTATTTCATCTAAGGGCATTCTTCCCCTGTCTTTTAAATGGAATACGGCAGTAAAACGCAAATCTCAGCAGCGTGTCATTAACAAGTATATGTGTTAGTAAAGTGAACCAAACTTCTCACAATACAATCTGAGAGATATGCGCTCGATGGAAAGGTGGGTACAGCATGATGCTTCATTGCGTGAAATTTTTTAACCTATAATTTCTATCTGTGACTGAAAGATATTCGCGAGAAAACAATAATGAAGGACGCCACTCAAACGACCCTTACATAATATAAAGGCGCATTTATCTTGAACAATAGCTAGCAAGTTCTTTCAGACGTAAACCTGTTTTTATTATTTCTTGCTTTCTAAATTAATGTGGATGACGGTCTGGTGGACATCATTTCCTCAGCTCGTGTGTCATTCATTTTTGTGGAGTTGTCTAGCAACATGAATATGATATGTATGTGTGGAGTGTGAAATTAGGTTGCCATGTTGACGATGCTCAGAGAAAATGAGGCGGTTGCGTTGTCTGTTCCTTCTGAAACATCCCCTTACAAAAATTAAGAATCACAATGCTGTAAACCTCTTAACTTATTCGATTTTCAAACAGCTGAGGAAAACTGAACGTAGTCAGACATTTCTCTCTTTACTTATTCTGATCAACAGTAAACTGACACACAGTACTTTTTTATTTCTTTATCTTACTTTCAATAATACCTAGAAAAGAATGTCGCTGACTAGCAATAACCTATATGTTTCATGAATCACTTACCTCATAAAAATCTTCGTTAGTCAAACTACTGCAATACAGCGTGCACCATTACTGGCAGCCAAATAAAATATTCTAACTACTGAAGGCACTAACTAATGATAGGCATAGTTACCAAATGAAAGATTATATATCAGTTCCTGATATCCAGTCTTACAAATTTCCTTTTTCTGACGCGCACAATCCAGATCGTCCGCTCTCAAAACTCTGCCATCTCTCTCCCCACATCCACCACTGCTGCCGGCTCACCTCCAACTGCGCAACGCTACGCGCTTTTCACATCCAACTGCCCAACACTACAGTAGCGAATATTTCAACAATGCCAACCAGCCACAGATTGCACACGGCACAGTCAGTGATTTTCATACAGAGCACTACATGGCATTACCAACATAAAAACCTAAACAGCCTACTTACACTTTGAATAACATTCGATAGCTCATCAAGATTGATTTCGCTATCCGATGGGCGTACCACCACCAACAACAACGTGACATGTTACCATTCAGTGAGACACTGAACCAGGGTTTAGAGTTTAACCGAAGACATTGGTGCGAAATATGAGGATTAGTGGTTTTAAACCACGATCCATCCTACTCACGACAGGCAAAAACTGCTGATGAAATATTCATCCATCAGGAAGCTGCGAAATAGCCAGCTCAGAATCGTGCGCAACGACATAAACAGAATTGTGTAGGTAACGCAACTGGAACCTTACGTCATCCTTATCACAATTTGCTGTGAAATAGTCTCATGATGACTACCGGGTAATCAGTATCAGTAACTGTAATGTGAAACGTTTTTGTGAATTTCGTCCCATGGTAATAAAATTATTAGTCAGTCACATGATCTCCATTGATAACTTGTAATTTTTTCCAATATATGAAACAGACAATTTATCCTTAGACTTAGGAACGAATCATAAAGAAAGTTTGTGGCAACAGGTGTTTTACCATATAATACGTTTCATAAGTCATGTTTACAAATAACTAACAACATAAGAAGCAACAATAAATCAACGATTTATAGTAGACGATAGGGTAACAAAAGACAAACCTTGATTTGGCAGATTTGTAGATTTCCGCAAAGAAAGCATTTGGAATACACAGTCCTGGAAATGCTGAAGTCATCAGGGATGAAACATAGGGAACGTAAGGCTACCTTGAACTTGAACGTTGCTCCAACAGTTAATGTTCATGAAAAAGAGCCAGTTACAAAGAAAGACGTCGAGGCAGAGTTGTATATTACCCCACATATCGTTCAACCTGCATGTAGAGCAAACAGTAAAGATAACAGAAATGGAACAATTATTTTTTGGAGATTACCTGAGGACAATGAAATTCTGACGGAGATGCAGATGACTTGGAAAATCAGCTGAACGGAATATATATTGTCTTTTTGAGCAGCAGAAAACGGATGTCGGCAAAAGGAAAGAGGTTATAAAATGCTGACTGACAGGAAGAAAAGGTTTTATGAAAACGAGTTATTTATTAACATCAAACGTTAACTAAATCTTCCTTCGTTGCTTGGCAGAATACTTCAATAATATTAAAAAAAGGAAACATTAGAAAATTGTTTTCTATTTAATATGATTAACATCTAACACAAATTTAAGTGACAGGAAATCTTTTTCCTGCAGCGTCGCCTCATATGGAAACCGAACATTGACAATGAACAAAACGGAATAGAAACAAAAAGAAACATATGAAATGTGGTGCTACACAAGAACGCTGAAGATGCAATGGACAGATGGGGCAACTTATGAAGAGATACTGATAACGAATAGAGGAAAAGAAGATATTTATTTTATAACTGACCAGAATGAGGGATTGGTGAGCAGGACACTTTTTGTGGTATCACTGGAGGGAGACCAAGGATGGAATACGGAAGCAGTTTCAACTGAGAGTAGGCTGCTATAGTTATGCAGATACGAAGAGACTCGCTCAGGATATAGTAGAGTGGAGAGCTACATCAAATCATTGTTCAGGGTGAAAACCACAAAAACAACTAGAAGCTACTGTTGCCTATAGGTTGCTAAATAAGGAAAATTTACCCTTGGAACAGCTTGCCACCTTATACACCTAAAACAATGCATTTTCTGCTTTCATTTCTGGTGCTTAATAATTTCTCTTAATTCAAAAACAATTATGGATCGCTGCCCAATATCACATATTGTCTGTTCGTAGACAGAATTTACTTTAAACTTCCGTATTCTTTTGAGAATTCTGGTCCAAACAATAAAATTTAATTTTTCTTTGTAAGTGCCTAAGTTTCAGTTGGCTAAGAAATATAAAGCGGACATGAATAATTGAGGGAGAAAACGTGGATTTCCAGTGTAGATGTACATTAAATTTCGTAAAGCTCATTTCATTCCTTTATTCCCTTTGTTTAGTAAACGAAAAAGTGTTCTGTAGCAGTCTGAAATTTAGGCGGTCATTATTTAAATTGTGCTGTTAGCTAATTTAGACGGCTTGTCATTTTCAACTGCGTGTGTGCTATTACGTATTAAATGTCTTGTCAGTTTCTTTTCACTACACGTAAAAACTAGGCAACTTTAAACATCGTATTACGAACTTTGCTCTCTCGTACATAGACCAAAGTTTGTAATATCCTGTTTACGCTTGTACTTATAACAAAGTTCGCAATGTGGAGTTTACAGTTACCATGTCAATGTGGATCCATTCACAACGTAAGGACGGAAAATAATGTCAGGTTTTTAAGTATAATGAAAAATAATTTGACAATTACGACATGTTGTAACAGTACACATGTGAAGCCGAATGACAAGTCGTCGAAATTAGCTAATAGCAAAACGATATTAGCTAACAGCACAATTTAAATAAAGATTAGTCTACAGTACATCCTACTATGCAGCATGTTCTCTTTTGTTAAGCATCTGGAGGCTGTGGATCGCCACAAAAATATAAACTGCTACTTTTTCTGTGTATTGTTCCGCTTTTTCAGGATATAATTTGCATTTGACGCTAACGAGGCTGATACTTGCTAACAGACCTACGAAGCCGATACTCTATACAGAGTCGTAAATAAACGTGAAACACGCGCTAGTCAGTTAAATTACGCGACAGGTGGCTACAAGCGAGCAGAAGTCACCCTCGGGCGGATTATTTGAGTAAATTTTTTTTAGCACTAGCAAATAATGAAATTGCCTCGTAAAGCAATTTCCGTCTCGCATCCTTGTGACTAATGATGATTATTAAATGGTGGCCTGTATTGCGCAAGCTGTAATCAAAGTTTCGTTCGGGACACTCAAGCGGGGACCTCCTGCTGTTAAAGCCAGTTTGTTTCATCTCTCAAAATATAATAAAACCATATTTAGTATGCGTCTCTCGCTGTTCTGAAGTAATTCTTACCGAGGTCGCCAACAGCACCGAAGTAATACGATATAATTTACGCTCGAGCATAAATAAAATTTCTAATTAAAGGCATCATTTAAGGAGGTTCTTCCATGAATTTGCTAGGCGCGGCGCAGCGCCGCAGCCATGCATCAAACCGCGCGACAAGCGACAACCGTCGGTGGACGTGGCGGTCTCTTCAAGGGGCGACCGGGAGGGTACATGTGGAAACGGCGCCAGGTGAGACCGTGGCGCCACTTGTCATATAAACTATTGTAAGTAAGTTATCACGCCACCTGCACGTACTTAAAATTGTAATTACGATTAGCGCTCTACGAGTACATATATGCTCCGCAAGCCACGCTACAGTGAATGACAGCACTGTGGAGTACCTTTCCCATTCCACTTGCGTCCTGGGCACCTTTGTACTCTCCCTGAACAGTCATATTACTCTCGTGATCTCTAATACTGATTTTTCGTGACTGCCCCATTTCGGACAGCTCCCTAGTATTATCGCTAAATAAGCTGCCCTACAAAACTTAACGACAAGGTAGATATACCAGGGTTGGAACTTAAATAGTGGCAACTATTTATTCACAACCGATAAATCGGAGTTACATGTTTGCACCTGTTACTTTCCTTCAAAGTAGTCACCAGCGTTGTGTAGAACCCGTTGTCAACGATATGGAAGGCATAGTATACTGCAAGCAGAGCTTGCTCTGCTGATGGTGCGAATGGAGCGGTCTAAAGTTCAAATGGTTCAAATGGCTCTGAGCACTATGGGACTTAACAGCTGTGGTCATCAGTCCCCTAGAACTTAGAACTACTTAAACCTAACTAACCTAAGGACATCACACACAACCATGCCCGAGGCAGGAGTCGAACCTGCGACCGTAGCAGTCGCGCTGTTCCGGACTGCGCGCCTAGAACCGCGAGACCACCGCGGCCGGCAGGTCTAAAGTTATGGTGATTCTCGTGAACGACTGTAGTGGTGTTATCCTAACGCATTGCGTTCCTCCACGGCAGACCGTCAATGCACAGTATTACTGTTCGTTTTTGGAGCATCATCTGCGATCAGCTTTGCGAAAGAAGCCGCGACACTTTCTACGCAAACCACCCATCATTTTGCACGGCCATGGGCGGGCGCATACAGAGCAAGCTGTGGCTGCTCTGTTTGCTCGATGGGACTGGGAAGCACTGGGCCATTCACCATACTACCCGAAGTTAAGTCCTTCTGACTTTGATTTGATTCCGAAGATGAAGAAACCACTTCGTGGCATTCGCTTCAGAGCTGTTCCAGAGATTCTACAGGCACCGCTCCATTCGCACCATCAACAGAACAGGCTCAGCCAATGGTATACTACGCCTTCCACATCGCTGGCAACGGGTTCTACACAACGCGGGTGACTACTCTGAAGGACAGTAACAGCTGGAAACATGTAACTGGAATGTATCGGTTATGAATAAATAGTTGCCACTATTTTTAAGTTCCAACCCTCATAGTAACATAACATATTAAATAATCGTTGGAAATGAGGGAAACTGCAGTAGCATGTTGCCAGAGGTCTCCCGGTCGTGTACAGAAAGTTGGGCGTCTCATGGCGTTGGTCAGATTGACTCTAGCGCCAGATGTGACAGGCCCCCGTAACACGAAGCAATCGCGTGAACGGAGACGACAGTTTGGTACAGCCAGCGAACGGCAGTCACCCTACAGCGTCGTGGTGTTCTTCATTGCAATATAGACCACAGACGACATCTGGATGATTTCACATGGGGGAAGAATCATGGGAAGCTGTGGAGGACGAAGTGTGACAAATGTAGGCCAGGAGTGTAGTATTGCTTCCAGAGTTGTTTCAAGTGCATAGGAGCGTTCCCAACCACAAGTACTGCTGCCTTAAGGAGGGGAAGTGGTCGGCCACGGACAGCTACATTGTGCAGAAAGCACCCACGTCAGACAGCAGGTGCAGTTGCAACCGCATGTAACATTGACACGGCGACTGCAAGGCGGTGGTCTTTCTGCCCGTCGACTAAACCGTGTTACATTGACAGACGGCACCGTTTGAGATTGTGCCCAGAGCATAGAGACGCGTGCTTCTCTCGGATGTGAGCGATTCAGTTTGAATGATCCTGGATGTTCATTCATAATTCGGGAGATGGGAACACGTAATGAACCCAGGAACATGATCGAAAATGAGCGTTTTGTTGGTCCATGTGGTGTGGGGTAGTGTAATGTTACATGGGCATACTGACTGCCAATTCTTCTATACGATCTGGTTACTGTGACACTGTAGCATACTTACTTGTGTGCTTTTCAGTGGGTTGCAGTTGACCCAGACTCTGTCTTTATGGATTACGATGCCGACTACATCGAAAAGCACAAGTGGAGGAGCCCTCAGAACTAGACGATGTTTGGCGGGTGGACTGGCGTGCCTCTTCCTCCGAATTAGAGCGTATCGAGCACATGCGCGATGCGTTGGGGATACATACTGCAGCACGTCCACCGTCTGTCAACTGCTCTGCTGTATGAATGGAATGCCCTACCGCAAGAACTTCTTACCAACCTAGCGACCAGCACGGGAGCGCGTGGCAGAGCATGGTGACCGTTCATGGTGACCACACACCCTTTTTAGAACCATCTCCCGCTTTTTATAATGTTCAGGGGACCATAATAACCTGCGGTAAATGCACTTTATCGGCTGTGAACTAAAGTTTCGTTTCTGTTCGCCTCATTGCATAACTCTTGCATTTACCTTTTGCGCTACACTGTAGAAGTTTGTTCTAAGTATGGTTCAAGCTTTATCGAACTTTATTAGTTGGCAGTGTCACATCAAGCGAAAGTAAATTTCTTCCTTCAGTTTTTCGTATGAGTGAACTTGTACGATGTGACATGTTCATAATATTTATCAATAATCTTGCAATAGAATGTTAACGTGTTGTTTTTTGGTTGTTGTGGGTTTTATCTTACATGCTTTGGCATTTAAAAAGAGCTTACACCAAATGAAATCGTATAGAAGATTTTCTGTAATTTCTTACTGTTGTCAAAAATCGTGATTTTCCTGTGGACGAAAGCATCGTCTGCGACACTTCATGCAGTGCCCATAAATCCAAAGTTTGGTCTGTATATACATTATGTAACGACTGTAAGGGAACGAGATGCCTTTCATTCAAATATTGTTACTTGACAGCAATTGTACGTTAGGAACTTAGCAGAAACGATTATCAAGAATTATTTATGGCTGACCGGGCCAAATATCTCACGAAATAAGTTGTTGTTGTTGTGGTCTTCAGTCCTGAGACTGGTTTGATGCAGTTCTCCATGCTACTCTATCCTGTGCAAGATTCTTCATCTCCCAGTACCTACTGCAACCTACATCCTTCTGAATCTGCTTAGTGTATTCATCTCTTGGTCTCCCCCTATGATTTTTACCCTCCACGCTGCCCTCCAATACTAAATTGGTGATCCCTTGATGCCTCAGAACATGTCCTACCAACCGATCCCTTCTTCTGGTCAAGTTGTGCCACAAACTTCTCTTCTCCCCAATCCTATTCAATACTTCATCATTAGTTATGTGATCTACCCATCTAATCTTCAGCATTCTTCTGTAGCACCACATTTCAAAAGCTTCTATTCTCTTCTTGTCCCAACTATTTACCGTCCATGTTTCACTTCCATACATGGCTACACTCCATACAAATACTTTCAGAAATAACTTCCTGACACTTAAATCTATACTCGATGTTAACAAATTTCTCTTCTTCAGAAACGCTTTCCTTGCCATTGCCAGTCTACATTTTACATCCTCTCTACTTCGTCCATCATCAGTTATTTTGCTCCCCAAATAGCAAAACTCCTTTACTACTTTAAGTGCCTCATTTCCTAATCTAATTCCCTCAGCATCACCCGACTTAATTAGACTACATTCCATTATCCTTGTTTTGCTTTTGTTGATGTTCATCTTATATCCTCCTTTCAAGACACTGTCCAATCCATTCAACTGCTCTTCCAAGTCCTTTGCTGTCTCTGACATAATTACAATGTCATCGGCGAACCTCAAAGTTTTTATTTCTTCTCCATGAATTTTAATACCTACTCCGAATTTTTCTTTTGTTTCCTTTACTGCTTGCTCAATATACAGATTGAACAACATCGGGGAGAGGCTACAACCCTGTCTTACTCCCTTCCCAACCACTGATTCCCTTTCATGTCCCTCGACTCTTATAACTGCCATCTGGTTTCTGTACAAATTGTAAATAGCCTTTCGCTCCCTGTATTTTACCCCTGCCACCTTTAGAATTTGAAAGAGAGTATTCCAGTCAACATTGTCAAAAGCTTTCTCTAAGTCTACAAATGCTAGAAACGTAGGTTTGCCTTTCCTTAATCTTTCTTCTAAGATAAGTCGTAAGGTCAGTATTGCCTCACGTGTTCCAGTGTTTCTACGGCATCCAAACTGATCTTCCCCGAGGTTGGCTTCTACTAGTTTTTTCATTCGTCTGAAAAGAATTCGTGTTAGTATTTTGCAGCTGTGACTTATTAAGCTGATAGTTCGGTAATTTTCACATCTGTCAACACCTGCTTTCTTTGGGATTGGAATTATTATATTCTTCTTGAAGTCTGAAGGTATTTCGCCTGTTTCATACATCTTGCTCACCAGATGGTGGAGTTTTGTCAGGACTGGCTCTCCCACGGCCGTCAGTAGTTCCAATGGAATATTGTCTACTCCGGGGGCCTTGTTTCGACTCAGGTCTTTCAGTGCTCTGTCAAACTCTTCACGCAGTATCGTATCTCCCATTTCATCTTCATGTACATCCTCTTCCATTTCCATAATATTGTCCTCAAGTACATCGCCCTTGTATAGACCCTGTATATACTCCTTCCACCTTTCTGCTTTCCCTTCTTTGCTTAGAATTGGGTTTCCATCTGAGCTCTTGATATTCATACAAGTCGTTCTCTTATCTCCAAAGGTCTCTTTAATTTTCCTGTAGGCGGTATCTATCTTACCCCTAGTGAGATAGGCCTCTACATCCTTACATTTGTCCTCTAGCCATCCGTGCTTAGCCATTTTGCACTTCCTGTCGATCTCATTTCTGAGACGTTTGTATTCCTTTTTGCCTGTTTCACTTACTGCATTTTTATATTTTCTCCTTTCATCAATTAAATTCAATATTTCTTCTGTTTCCCAAGGAATTCTACTAGCCCTCGTCTTTTTACCTACTTGATCCTCTGCTGCCTTCACTACTTCATCCCTCAAAGCTACCCATTCTTCTTCTACTGTATTTATTTCCCCCATTCCTGTCAATTGCTCCCTTATGCTCTCCCTGAACCTCTGTACAACCTCTGGTTCTCTTAGTTTATCCAGGTCCCATCTCCTTAAATTCCCACCTTTTTGCAGTTTCTTCAGTTTTAATCTACAGGTCATAACCAATAGATTGTGGTCAGAGTCCACATCTGCCCCTGGAAATGTCTTACAATTTAAAACCTGGTTCCTAAATCTCTGTCTTACCATTATATAATCTATCTGATACCTTTTAGTATCTCCAGGGTTCTTCCATGTATACAACCTTCTTTCATGATTCTTAAACCAAGTGTTAGTTATGATTATGTTGTGCTCTGTGCAAAATTCTACCAGGCGGCTTCCTCTTCATTTCTGTCCCCCAATCCATATTCACCTACTATGTTTCCTTCTCTCCCTTTTCCTACACTCGAATTCCAGTCACCCATGACTATTAAATTTTCGTCTCCCTTCACAATCTGAATAATTTCTTTTATTTCATCATACATTTCTTCAATTTCTTCGTCATCTGCAGAGCTAGTTGGCATATAAACTTGTACTACTGTAGTAGGTGTGGGCTTCGTATCTATCTTGGCCACAATAATGCGTTCACTATGCTGTTTGTAGTAGCTTACCCGCATTCCTATTTTCCTATTCATTATTAAACCTACTCCTGCATTACCCCTATTTGATTTTGTGTTTATAACCCTGTAGTCACCTGACCAGAAGTCTTGTTCCTCCTGCAACCGAACTTCACTAATTCCCACTATATCTAACTTCAACCTATCCATTTCCCTTTTTAAATTTTCTAACCTACCTGCCCGATTAAGGGATCTGACATTCCACGCTCCGATCCGTAGAACGCCAGTTTTCTTTCTCCTGATAACGACATCCTCTTGAGTAGTCCCCGCCCGGAGATCCGAATGGGGGACTATTTTACCTCCGGAATATTTTACCCAAGAGGACGCCATCATCATGTAATCATACAGTAAAGCTGCATGCCCTCGGGAAAAATTACGGCTGTAGTTTCCCCTTGCTTTCAGCCGTTCGCAGCACCAGTACAGCAAGGCCGTTTTGGTTATTGTTACAAGGCCAGATCAGTCAATCATCCAGACTGTTGCCCTTGCAACTACTGAAAAGGCTGCTGCCCCTCTTCAGGAACCACACGTTTGTCTGGCCTCTCAACAGATACCCCTCCGTTGTGGTTGCACCTACGGTACGGCTATCTGTATCGCTGAGGCACGCAAGCCTCCCCACCAACGGCAAGGTCCATGGTTCATGGGGGGGGGACGAAATAAGTATCAAACGAAAAAAAAAACTACAAAGAACGAAACTCATCTAGCTTGAAGGGGGAAACCAGATGGCACTATGGTTGGCCCGCTAGATAGCGCTGCCATAGGTCAAACGGATATCAATTGCGTTTTTTTTTTTAAATAGGAACCCCCATTTGTATTACATATTCGTGTAGTACGTAAAGAAATATGAATGTTTTAGTTGGCCCACTTTTTTCGCTTTGTGATAGATGGCGCTGCAATAGTCACAGATGTATAAGTATGTGGTATCACGTAACATTCCGCCAGTGCGGACGTATTAGCTTCGTGATACATTGCCCGTGTTAAAATGGACGGTTTACCAATTGTGGAACAGATCAATATCATGTTGATGTATGGTATTGTGATCAAAATGGCCAACAGGCGTGTGCTATGTATGCTGCTCGGTATCCTGGACGATATCATCAGCGTGTCCGGACCGTTAGCCCGATAATTACGTTATTTAAGGAAACATGAAGGGTTCAGCCACGTGTGAAACGTCAACCACGGCCTGGAACAAATGATGATGCCCAAGTAGGTGTTGTAGCTGCTGTCGCGGCTAATGCACACATCAGTAGCAGACAAACTGCGCGAGAATCGGGATTCTCAAAAACGTCGATGTTGAGAATGCTACATCAACATTGATTGCACTCGTACCATATTTCTATGCATCAGGAATTGCATGGCGACGTCTTTGAACGTCGTGTGCAGTTTTGCCACTGGGCACAAGAGAAATTACGGGACCATGACAGATTTTTTGCACGTGTTCTTTATAGCGATGAAGCGTCATTCACCAACAGCGGTAACGTAAACTGGCATAATATGCACTATTGGGCAACGGAAATTCCACGGTGGCTTCTAAAAGTGGAACATCAGCAACTTCGGTGGGTTAATGTATTGGTGCGGCACTATGGGTGGGAGGATAATTGGCCCCCATTTTATCGATGGCAATCTACAGTGTGTAAACTTTTAGATGGCATAACTCTCCTTAGTCCTGAATCGGTAGAAGTCGGTAAAAGTCGGGAGGCTTCGGTAGGCACGCAGTTTCGACTGCTGCCATCATTACGTAGCTGACTGTGTTATACAAGGTATTCGTTGTCATCTGTTACGTTATTGTTTAGCGCTGTACTGTAACGTGTGTTTTTATTGTGCAGCTGTGCTAAACATTATCAAAATGACTGAAGAGCCAGTTGCTGGCCCATCTCGGGAGTCGCCAACAACCCCTACCGGTAGGCCTACGGCGAGAAGGAAACCAGTATTACGTAGCTGCTCGCAAAATTATATTGCGTGTGATTGAATGCTGCGACAGGGATAGAGAGCAGAAACAACTGCTTCACCCCAGTTACATATCTTCAGTGAGAGCTGCTACATACACAGGACAAAGCATGCGTAGCATTGGAAGATTCAAACAGTTTTCCAAGAATCATCCTGGCGTATCACCACAAACGAATGGCAAGAGAAGGTGAGTTTCCATTTCAGATATTTTGTTCGCGATCACTTTGAAGGAGCCCCCTATTTCGTCCGAATTACCTTATATTTCATTTTTCCCTGCTACCGTATTGCTTTGTATGGAAACACCACTGGTTACTGTATTATTTCGAAACACATTCATATTACAGTACATTTCCAAATTCAAAAAAATACATGCAGTGCAGAAGGCATTTTCTTATAAATCTTTCTCTCTCTTTTAACTTAGGAAAAGAAGTGGAGAAATCGAGGTAATGATCGATGATTTCAACCAGCGTGTCATTCGCGACACGATAGCGGGATTTTATTCAGTGAGGAAGATTGTGCCGAGCCTGCGAACACTGCTTCCAGTTTTGCACGACAAAATAGGCTGGAAGTGGAGTATTGTCTCGCTGACAAAAGTACTTTTGTCTATGGGATTCGTATGGCGTAAAGTGGAAAACAAGAGGAATGTGTTGTTAGAACGTCCAGACATTGTGCACTGGCGATCTCGTTTCATTGTTGAGATGAAGAACTTCAGGGAAGCAGGCAGAGAAATTTCATTGCAATCGGATGAATGGTTTGTGAGCGCACAGTAGACAAACATACATACATTTATATATATATATATATATATATATATATATATATATAGAGAGAGAGAGAGAGAGAGAGAGAGAGAGAGAGAGAGAGATTTTAATGTACAGCCGGCCGCGGTGGCCGAGCGGTTCTAGGCGGCTCAGTCTGGAACCACGCGACTGCTACGGTCGCAGGTTCGAATCCTGCCTCGGGCATGGATGTGTGTGATGTCCTTAGGTTAATTAGGTTTAAGTAGTTCTAAGTTCTAGGGGACTGATAAGCTCAGATGTTAAGTCCCATAGTGCTCAGAGCCATTTGAACCATTTTTTTTAATGTCATGACGATTTCAGTTTCGTTTACGAACAACATTTAAAGCGAGTATTGCTTCCAAGCCTTTCGTCTGCTTTCGTGTAAGCATCACGTGTAATTTGTAGTGCCAGCACGGCAACTGGTAGGCGTGCCTTGTCCCCCCCCCCCCCCCCCCAACGGCTCCTCGCCCCACCCCTCGCCAGCCAATGCTTGCTTCCTCCTCTCCCCGCACTCCCCCCACAACTCTGCCGTCTTACAGTTAACACACTGTAAATGGTGCAATGTATGCTGATTTCCTACGTAATGTTCTTCAGATGTTACTACAAGATGTTTCACTGCTTGACAGAATGGCCATGTACTTCCAACATGATGGATGTCCGGCACATAGCTCGCGCGCGGTTGAAGCGGTATTGAATAACATATTTCATGACAGGTGGATTGGTCGTTGAAGCACTATACCATGGTCCGCACGTTCACCGGATCTGACGTTCCGGATTTTCTTATGTGGGGAAAGTTGAAAGGTATTTGCTATCGTGATCCACCGACAACGGCTAACAACATGCGTCACCACATTGTCAATGCACGTGCGAACATTACGGAAGGCGAACTACTCGCTGTTGAGAGGAATGTCGTTACACGTATTGCCAAATGCATTGATGTTGCCGGACATCATTTTGAGCATTTATTGCATTAATGTGGTATTTACAGGTAATCACGCTGTAACAGCATGCGTTCTCAGAAATGAGAAGTTAACAAAGGTATATGTATCACATTGGAACAACCGAAATTAAATGTTGAAACGTACCTACGTTCTGTATTTTAATTTAAAAAAGCTACCTGTTACCAACTGTTCGTCTAAATTTGTGAGCCATATGTTTGTGACTAATACAGCGCCATCTATCACAAGCCGAAAAAAGTGGTACAACTAAAATATTCATATTTCCTTACGTACTAGACGAATATGTAATAAAGAATGGGGGTTCCTATTTTAAAAAACGCAGTTGATATCCGTTTGACCTGTGGTTGCGCCATCTAGCGGGGCAACCATAGCGCCATCTGGTTTTCCCCTTCAAGCTAGAGAGGTTTCGTTCTTTGTAGTTTTTTCGTTTGATGCTTATTTCGTGAGATATTTGGCCCGGTCACGATCAATGGACCACCCCGTGTATTCTGTGACATACACAACACGTGGTAGTGATTTTCAGGGTGTTATCAGTAGCATCTGTAGATTTTGTTCTTAAATTACGTTAACATTTTACTGGTTACAAGAGGCATTTAAATAGTTATTCTTTTCAAGTTAAAATTCAGTGATTACAGTTACGGGGAAGCAGCCCCATTGCACCGTTTTCGGCTATAAGCTGAAAATGTATACATTATATAACATTTGGATTGCCTTTTGATAGGTACTTATCTTCGTTTTATATCGTTTGTGAGTTGTAAGTGAACCTATCAAGGACTATTCGAGATGAATAGTAACAACTTTCCTTCTTAATACGTTACAGATTTATTTAGTATATATATTAAAAATACGTAGTGTATGTCCATCTATTGTGTAAAAATTTTAAGTAAATTGTTGAAGGCCTCTTCAAGCACTTCCCTTTTATATATCCCATTTATAAATATATATCGCGTTTAAGTATACATAGGCCATATGTGACTGGTCATTACAGCATCATGTTCCACAGTTCGCAACAGAAATGTAAGTTACCGTTCAACGCCGATAGCGGTCGTGCGGGATCTGGCGGACCCAGTGGAGCACATCTGCTGAGCCATGCCTGCAGCAGCTCTAGTCTACAAGACCTGTGCTGCCACAGTGTAGGATGACCAGCGGCAGCGACTCAGCTCAACACGAATTTGGAGTCTCTTCCTTGTAACATTGCCATAACTGGACTCTGTTTTTTGCACCATAATTTGTAATGTGTCTTCGTAAAATTGGAGAAGTACATCTTAAGTAAATATTCTGTATGTTGCTCTAACTTGTTTCTCCTCCTGTTCAGCTTTCCCACGACCACAGCTGCCGCACCACTCTGTAGCCCATCTCTTCTTACTATTGTGTACGAAGTCGTACACAACAGGAACAACGTTTCCTCTTTATGTGGCGCAGTGGTTAGACACTGGACTCGCGTTCGGGAGGACGACGGTTCAATCCGGGTCCGGCCATCCTGATTTAGGTTTTCCGTGATTTCCCTAAATCACTCCAGGCAAATGCCGGGATGGTTCCTCTGAAAGGGCACGGCCGACTTCCTTCCCCAACCTTCCCTAATCCGATGAGACCGATGACCACGCTGTCTGGTCTCCTTCCCCAAACAACCAACCAACCCACCAACCTCTTTATGTAGTAAATATACAGTTATCCATTACATACATGTTCAAAATATAGCCTCCGTCTCAGTGTTCACTATAATATCATGTAAAAATATTAAGAAAATTGATCAAGAACTTTTCGAGATTTTTGGTAGCAATGTTTCCCCTTTAGACGAGGAGCGTTCAACCAGTAATGCAGCATACACACATCAGAAAAAGTATTATATCACCTCGTCTCCCAGAGTTCCGGATCCTGTACAGAAAATTGGAATAGAGATCAACATAAACATCATTTCCGCCCTTTTTATTTCTCATGAAAACCACACACTGCAAGTTGTACCGTCATACAGTTAGACCTTCAGTACTCGTGGTCCAGATTGCTGTACACACCGGTACCTCTACTGCTCATGATAACCACACATTGTAAGTTGTACCACCATACAGTTAGACCTTCAGTGCTCGTGGTCCAGATTGCTGTACACACCGGTACCTCTACTGCTCATGAAAACCACACATTGTAAGTTGTACCACCATACAGTTAGACCTTCAGTGCTCGTGGTCCAGATTGCTGTACACACCGGTACCTCTATTGCTCATGAAAACCACACATTGCATGTTGTAGCACCATTCAGCGAGATCTTCAGAGGTGGTGGTGCGGACTGTTGTACACACCACTACCTCTAATACCCAGTAGCACATCATCTTGCCTTGATGCATGCCTGTATTCGTCGTGACTTACTATCCACAAGTTCATCAAGGCATTGTTGGTCCAGATTGCTTCACTCCTCAACGGCCATTCGGCGTAGATCCCTCAGAGTGGTTACTGGGTCACGTCGTCCATAAACAGCCCTTTTCAATCTATCCCAGGAATGTTCGATACGGGTCATGTCTGGAGAACATGCTGGCCACCCTAGTCGAGTGATGTCGTTATCCTGAAGGAAGTCATTCCCAAGATGTGCACGATGGGGGAGCGAGTTGCCTCCATGAAGACGAACGCCTCGCCAAATATGGTTGCACAGTCGGTCGGAGGATGGCTTTCACGTATCGTACAGTCGTTACGGCGCCTTCCATGTCCACATTGGCTACATATAATGCCACACCAAAACTGCAGGCAACTCCACCTTGCTGTACTCGCTGGACAGTGTGTCTAGGGGGTTCAACTTGACCGAGTTGCCTCCAAATACGGCTCCGATGATTGTCTGGTTGTAGGCATATGCAACACTCATCGGTGAAGAGAACGTGATGACAATCCTAAGCGTTCCATTTGGCATGTTGTTGGGCCCATCTGCATCGCGCTGCATGGTGTCGTGGCTGCAAAGATGGACCTCGCCATCGACGCCGGGAGTGAAGTTGCGCATCATGCAGCCTATTGCGCACAGTTTGAGTCGTAACACGACGTCATGTGGCTGCACGAAAAGCTTTATTGAACATGGTGGTGTTGCTGTCAGGGTTCCTACGAGCTATAATGCGAAGGTAGCGGTCATCCACAGCAGATTTAGCCGTTGGGCTGCTTGAGCGAGGCATGTCATCGACAGTTCCTGTCTTTCTGTATCTCCTTCATGTACGAAAAACATAGCTTTTGTTTCACTCCGAGACCCCTGGACACTTCCCTTGTTGAGAGCTCTTCCTGGCATAAGGGAACAATGCGGACGCGATCGAACCGCGGTATTGAACTTCTAGGCATGGTTGAACTACAGACAACACAAGCCGTGTACCTCCTTCCTGGTGGATTGACTGGAACTGATCGGGTGTCGGACCCTCTCCGTCTAACAGGCGTTGTTCATGCATGGTCGTTTATATCCCTTGCCGGGTTTAATGAGTCTCTGAACAGTCAAATGGACTGTGTCTGTTATAAAATATCCACAGCCAACGTCTAACTTCAGGAGTTTTGAAACTGGGGTGATGCAAAACTTTTTTGATGTGTGTATTTTTCTTTTCTTGGCGAATTTCGGTTGAAAGCATAGGAAATTTATTGTGCGACATAGTGGAACATTCCCGCTTCAGCCTTAGTTATTTCATAAATTTCCGATAGTTGGCAACACTACACATCAACGGTCAAATGGCAACTGTAGCGCAGGTGTGTTCCTAGCAGAGAGCGGTCATTGAGTTTCCTTAAGGGGAGTTGGAACGCCTTGTCCCGACAATGTTATATTTAGTGTCTTGCCTTCCCAGTATTTCAGGAACCACTGTAGCACTGACATGAAACTTTTACAGGACATTAAACTGCGTTTTCTGAGTCTACTGAACTACAATAACTGCATTTCAGCCAGTGTTTTCGGACATACAATTTTTTAATTACATGGTTAAAATATTGTGAACTTTTTTATACGTTATCCTAAATAATTTTAATCATTCATTACATCATATTCTTCTTTTAGTTCAGTACACTCAGGATATGCATGTTATTACTCGCTGAAAATTTGAATAGTCTACTCGGAGTGGTTTCTGAGATTTAGGCAAAAATGCAACAGAAAATGTAAATTTTCAGGATTGGCTTCTAAAGTTTCAAAAGACTGTAACTCACTTCATATATGCTAATTTTTTTATTTTTAGTCACTCGGAAGCACCCTACTGTATATCATCCTCTTGATCTTTTTCCAAGTTTTTTCTTCTTTCTGGACTCCTTAGTGGCCAACTGTGCTTCATACTCTGCTTTATCAATGCGAACCTTGTCCATCCGTTCAAATTCTTTGATGCAATTTGCTCCATAATTAATTCCCATATGCTGTAACACTTTCACTTACCAATGTTGCCATCATTAAAATCAATAACAGCATCCCTAAACCCCGCTTTAGTGTCTTCATTCCGATAAAAACATTTTTCAGTAAGCATATCCATTTAAGATTATTGAATGACTCTTGGGATTTTTAGTATGGCCATGCAGACACTTCTTCAATAATTCAAGATTTGCCAGGTCTCTGTAAACAGGTTTTATGATATCCATGACTGCTGCTGGATGGAATGTTTATGGCTGTATGAACTGTTTGAGTACTGGGCATTGCGGTAATTGCACCTTGAATCAGGTCCAAGAGGGCAAAGGTGGTGTACTGGTTTTTCATCAGTTGACAATCTGTGGACGAAGGTAGCCCATACTGCCTGCTTCAGTTTCAATAAATCCTCAGAACTATTTCTAATGGCCATCCCATAATACTGCTGCAGTTCATAAATCATTTTGTCTGTCAACCTGTCTCTTATGGTTTTACCATCAGAAACTTTCTGATCTATCAAACTTTGCTTCAACTTCCTCAACCTGGTGCCCATTCTCTTCTGGACATGACCAACACATTCTGGTTTTGTGATAATCTTCTCACCATAAGGCTGAGCGGCTACTACACTGTTATATGCTTTTGAGTTCCCATCACCTAAGAACTTAGTGTGCCACACTCCCCTTTCGTTCACAGATCAACTAAAAATTTCAATAGCTGTGGAGGTCTCCACACCACCACTTGTTCCTTCATAGTTTCTGTCACAGATATGTCTTTCATCATTCCCTGATTTACATTTAAAACAATGTTTGGTTAAAATCTGGAAATCTATTACCTTCCCAGTATCCACACTGGTCACCATAGCAATAAAATTATTAGAACTGTAGCTGAGTTTCCGCCAAGTGCCATCAAAAGCTACACTGGTGTGTTAGTAATACCATCATTTATTTCAACAGCTTCGTTTACAGCACCCTTCATTGACTCACATGCAACATATTCCACAGCAGTTGCAATAACTCCTGCATACTTGTCGATTTTACAAGGTGGGCGTGGAATATGCATTACGGCATAAATTTTTCCTGGTGCAGTGTGTCCTTTGCCAGTAGCTCTGAATCCATAAAACCACCTAACATTTACTACAAAATAATTATCTTTATACTTATCAGAATTCTGAAATCAATTAGTATATTTACAAGTGGCACAATTATAGATAAGTTTTCTGGCTAGTCCATTTGGTACCATACGACACACACATTTACCTAAAACCCTTGTTAGGATGTGCAAACCTATCAGAATATAACGTAATCTACTATTTACATCACTTTCGTTTTGACAAAACCGTGTATCAGAACGCTTTATTTTCATCTTTGAAGCAATAACGGGTATTCCTCTAGATACTGACAGGTTTGCCTGTATTTCATCGTCTGTAACTTCACATGCCACATGTTGAACACAGTGTTTCCCTTTATTCTAAAATCTATTACCATGAAACTCACGTTTCTTAAAAACACTTCGTTTTGGCGCCATAATTTACTTTTTGAGAGATTTACCAATCTATTCGTCTCTTCTTCTCGGAAAAACGTTTGCATTTCGACGTACAACGCGTGTTTATACTATGAAAAGATACGATGCTGTTTTTGACAGTGCTACGAACACAAACGCGTAATTTAACCTTTATAAGACAGCAGTCCACAGCCTTCTATATAAAAAATTACCGATTTTATTAGATCTTGAGTAATGCACATAAAAATTTTAACATTTTCAACCAATGCACATTATATTAAAAAAAAAATAAAATAGTTACCATGTGAGTTTATAAGTGATATATATATATATATATATATATATATATATATATATATATATATATATATATATATTGGGAAAATGCAACATTTATAATGAGATAAAAGTCCTAAAATGTGAAAAAAAATCCGGTTTAACTCCACTTAAGCGGTAAATCAGAGCATCGCAGATAGTCATAGGCACTTGCAGAATGTCTACCGAAACGTGTCAGTGAACAAAAAAAGCACAGTGCGTTGGGTGAGGCGTCTGTCAACATCGCAACAAAGTCACGTACACCTGTCTGATCTCCCGTGTGCCGACTGGCCGCACCCAGCTGTGCCTCCTGCGATGTTCGAACTTGCGGATACCATCACCCGACGTGATCGACGGATCACAATCAAACACCTCGTCCCAAAACGGGACGTCTCTGTTGGTAGTGCTGACACACTGGTCTACCATTTGAGGTGCTTAAAGGTGCGTACCTACTGGGTTCGTGACCACCAATACGGAACGCCGTGCTGGATCCCAACGGCCTCGTATCCCTAGCAGTCGAGATGACAGGCAACTTATCCGCAAGGCTGTAACGGATCGTGCAGCCACGTCTCGATCCCTGAGTCAGCAGATGGGGACATTTGCAAGACAACAACCATCTGCACGAACAGTTCGACGACGTTTGCAGCAGCATGGACTGTCAGCTCGGAGACCATGGCTGCGGTTACCCTTGACACTGCATCACAGACAGGAGCGCCTGCGATGGTGTAATCGACGACGAACCTGGGTGCACGAATGGCAAAACGTCATTTTTTCGGATGATTCCGGGTTCTGTTTACTGCATCATGATGGTCGCATCCGTGTTTGGCGACATCGCGGTGAACGCACATTGGAAGCGTGTATTCGTTATGGCCATACTGGCGTATCACCCGGCCTGATGGTATGGGGTGCCATTGGTTACACGTCTCGGTCACCTCTTGCTCGCATTGACGGCACTTTGAACAGTGGACGTTACATTTCAGATGTGTTACGACCCGTGGCTCTACCCTTCATTCGATCCCTGCGAAACCCTACATTTCAGCAGGATAATGCACGACCACATGTTGCAGGTCCTGTACGGACCTTTCTGGATACAGAAAACGTTCAACTGCTGCCCTGGCCATCACATTCTCCAGATCTCTCATTAATTGAAAACGTCTGGTCAATGGTGGCCGAGCAACTTGCTCGTCACAATACGCCAGTCACTACTCTAGATGAACTGTGGTATCGTGTTGAAGCTGCACGGGCAGCTGTACCTGTACACGCCATCCATGCTCTGTTTGACTCAAGGCCGTTATTACGGCCAGAGGTGGTTGTTCTGGGTACTGATTTTTCAGGATCTACGAACCCAAATTGCGTGAAAATGTAATCACATGTCAGTTCTAATATAATATATTCGTCCAATGAATACCCGTTTATCATCTGCATTTCTTCTTGGTGCAGCAATTTTAATGGCCAGTAGTGTAGAAACTCCTGCGCCGTTACCTGCACCCTCTTCCCAAAATCACTTTGTTATTTAGAATCTTAAGTATGGTAGCAGCAGAAACTGCATAAGAGTAATATATGGAGTAAAAACTGTGGTGTCACCGCCAGACACCACACTTGCTAGGTGGTAGCTTAAATCGGCCGCGGTCCATTTAGTACATGTCGGACCCGCGTGTCGCCACTGTGTGATCGCAGACCTAGCGCCACCACAAGGCAGGTCTCGATATACGATAGAGCACTCGCCCCAGTTGTACGACGACATTGCTAGCGACATTACGGACGAAGCCTTCCTCTCATTTGCCGAGAGACAGTTAGAATAGCCTTCTGCTAAGTCCATGGCTACGACCTAGCAAGGCGCCATTAGCCTTGCCTAGTTTGAGAGTTATCGTATAAATGTCTCAAGAAGAACGCTGTATTCATCAAAGAATAAAAGTTAAGTATAATGCAGCTACGTACTTTTCTGGCTTCCATTCAATAGTTATCCTGTTCCAGACTTGACGCCAGTCGGCGTGTGTGTACGCGTGCCTTTCTTTCGGCTCCCTTCCCAGTGTGGCGTAGCAAGCTTGTTACGTCACAACAGATTGGCGACGAGGCAACGGAAAGGGTCTTGTTTTTTCTGATTGCTTACATTTATTTGTGTCATGGCTTCGCCACAATCTCCAGATGTACTGTCCGAATTTTATCGCTTGCGGAATCAGCAGACGCAGGCATTATTGGATGCCCTTGGACAGCTCATCCAGGGTCAACGTGCACTGCAACACGATGCGGGAGCCGCCGCTTCACCGCTACCGCAGCCACAACATGCAGTTGCACCGCAGTTTCGCCAGTTTGACCAAACTCACGACACTTGGACGGAATGGTCCCGACAGTTCGGCTTTCATCTAGCCGCCTACGGAATTCAAGGTAATGAGCGGCAGCTGTTTTTGCTTTCTTGTGTCGGTGTGTCCACCTACCGTGTGATAGTGAAATTGTTTCCCCGACGCGACGTAGCAACTCTGTCCTACGAAGAAATTTTGTCTGCTTTAGATGCCTATTTCAAAGAAACAGTTAATGTTGTTGCAAAATGGTATACGTTTTTTCGTACAAAATGTACGGCCGGTCAAACTAATAGGGAGTGGGTAGCAACATTGCAAGGACTTACTAGGGAGTGTTCTTTTGAATGTGACTGTGGCCTTTCTTATTCAGATACAATGGTATGTGATGCGACTGCACAGAACGTTTCTGATGTTCGCATACGGGAGCAAATTTTGAAACTAGTTAATCCCTCCCTTCAACAAGTGATAGACATATTGGATAGACAAGACACACTTGACTGTGCTCAGGAATCTTTTGAAACTTCGCCAGCCGTGTGTAACATTAACCGGCCCACTGGACGCGCTGCGCGGCCCGGTAACTTGCCCTCGCGCACGTCGACGCAGCTGCCGCCGCGCTCTCAGCCACGTGTGCCGCGCCAGCACACAAATGCAGTGAAATCATGCCCGCGGTGTGCTACTAGACATTCGCGTGAACATTGCCCGTCACGCCAAGCTATTTGCTTTTTCTGTAATAAGAAAGGACATGTTCAAAGTGTTTGCCAGAAAAAGCTCCGATCAGACACTCTTAATCATTCCAGGCCCTTTGCTTCGCGCCGGAATCGAACCAACGACACTCAGGATCGTGGACCTTCGCCCATGGCCATTCAGGTAGTTAATTCCGCTTCGTCCAGTGCCACTTTCTCTAACAGTGACTGTGTTCGTCCCACAAAAACTGTGCATCGACGTCGCCGGAAATCACGTCAATTAGCAAGTGATTCTGTACCAGTGTCTGTTCAAATTGCACAAGACAGTCGCTCTTGTCGTCAGCAGGACAATAAACTTTTTGTAGATTTGGACTTTAATGGCAAGGTCATACCATTCCAGCTCGATACCGGAGCTGCAGTTTCATTGCTCAATCACGACACGTACAAACAACTGGGCGCACCTCCATTGTGTGCCACAAATGTTACGCTAAAAAGTTATTCAGAACAGCCGATCCCTGTGTTAGGACAGTGCACTCTTCTTGCAACATACATGGGACAAACAAAACTTGTGTCATTTTACGTTCTTCGTTCTTCTACTGCAGTGAACTTGTTTGGTTTAGATTTATTTCAATTGTTTAACATGTCTATAGTAAATCAGGTCCTATCAGTGAATCAGACTGTGCCTTCAGACAGTGTTGCTCGGTTATGTGAAGAATTTGCAGACATTTTTGCACCGGGCTTAGGTTGCGCTAAAAACTATGAAGCACATTTGGAACTGAAAGTCAATGCGCAACTGAAATTTTTCAGAGCGCGCAATGTTCCCCACGCATTGCGTGATGAGGTCACAAGAACATTAAACGATCTAGAATCACGGGGTGTAATTGAACGTGTGCAAGCTTCTCTCTGGGCCTCACCCTTAGTAATTTTGCCAAAACCTTCCAGAAAATTGAGACTTTGCGTGGACTTCAAGGCCACAGTGAATCCACAACTAGTGACTGCTACTTTTCCTTTGCCCTGCCCGGAAGATCTTTTTGCTAAACTGTGCCCGGGAAAATATTTATCAAAGTTGGACCTAGCCGATGCGTACTTGCAAATACCGGTGGACGACGAATCCCAGCGCGTATTGGTGGTTAACACGCATCTTGGATTGTACAGGTTCAAAAGACTGCCGTTCGGGTGTGCATCCGCCCCTGCATTGTTTCAGCAATATTTACAAACTATTTGTGCGTCGGTCCCTACTGCAGCAAACTATCTGGACGATATAGTGATCTCCGGACAGACAGAAGAAGATCATCTTGCGAACTTACGAACGTTATTTCAGGTCTTGCGACAAAATGGTCTTCGCTTGAGGAAGGACAAATGTGTGTTTTTTGCTCGTGACTTACGATACCTGGGCCATGTCATCAATGCCCAAGGCATACATCCGAGTCCAGAGCACCTCCGTGCCATACAAGATTTGCCTTCCCCTCAAAATGTGAAGCAGCTGCAGAGTGTGTTGGGTAAAATTACCTACTATCATCGCTTTCTGCGCAATGCCTCTTCCATTTCAGCTCCGCTTCATCGCTTACGCCGTAAGGGTGTTCCGTTCGTCTGGACAACGGAATGCGAACGCGCCTTTCGCCAGTTGAAATCGGCGTTGCTTTCTAATACTTGCCGCACGCCTTTCGATCCCCGGAAACCCCTTTTGTTGATGGTAGATGCATCGGATTTCGGGATCGGTGCTGTGCTTGCGCACAAAGTTGGCTCGCATGATCGCCCTATTGCCTTTGCGTCAAAATTGCTCTCGTCTGCGCAAAGAAATTACTCACAGATAGAGAAAGAAGCGTTGGCTCTCGTGTTTGGTGTTACTAAGTTCCATGATTTCTTGTATGGTCGTCACTTTACCATCATCACCGACCACGAACCTTTGACATCGCTTTTTCATCCGACCAAGCCTGTACCTCCTCGTACAGTGCAGAAATTCATTCGCTGGTCTATTTTCCTCTCGCAGTACCGCTACGATATCTTGTATCGGTCCACTGCTAAGCACGGAAACGCCGATGCGTTCTCCCATTTGCCTGTTGCTGAGGATAAAGCATTCGATTCTTCCGAACTTGCTTGCATGTTCATTGATTCGGAAACCGATGAAGTGGTCGAATCGTTTCCGATTGATTTTCGTCGTGTAGCTACAGCCACAGCTGCTGACCCTGTCCTTGCTACCGTTTACGTTTTGTTGCTACGCAATGGCCTTTGTCAAAGTCTCGGATCGAGGATCCGTTGGTTCGCCGATTTTTTGCTCACAAGGAGAGACTTTTTGTTCGACGTGGTGTTTTGTTGTTGCGTTTTGATAATGATCAGTCCAGAGTCGTGGTCCCACATCCGTTACAGTCCTCTGTTTTACGGCTTCTACACCAAGGACATTGGGGTATTGTGCGAACGAAACAACTTGCTCGTCAGCACTGTACTTGGTTCGGAATCGATGCTGCGATTACGAATATGTGTTCTTCTTGCATGACGTGTGCCGAACAACAATCCGCGACGCCGCGGAAAGTCTTTGCATGGCCAAAAGCCACTTCCCCTTGGCAACGCTTGCACATTGATTTTGCTGGTCCATTGTGGAATGCTCGATGGTTGGTTCTGGTCGATTCCTTCAGTAATTTTCCTTTTGTTGTCCAGATGTCTTCCACGACGTCCTCCGCCACCATCCAAGCGTTGTCGGCTATCTTTTGCATTGAAGGTCTTCCGCAGACTATTGTTTCCGACAATGGCCCACAATTCATGTCCACAGAATTTCAGTCATTCTTCCAGGCCAATGGTATTCCACATCTGACATCCGCGCCGTTTTCGCCTCAGTCAAACGGTGCCGCTGAACGATTGGTCCGGACTTTCAAGTCACAGATGTTGAAATTGAAAGAGTCGCATTCTCGGGAGGACGCATTGTTGCTCTTTTTGTCTTCGTATCGCTCTCAGGCCCGAGATGGTCGCTCGCCGGCTGAGTTCCTCCACGGTCGTCCTCATCGAACCTTGATGTCTTTGCTGCATTCGCCGCATCAGGTTCCTGTGCAGCGGCAGACTCCTGCTTTTGCTCCAGGCGACGTTGTATTTTATCGCAACTATCGAGGTTCACGGCGTTGGCTCGCAGGGCGCATTCTTCGCTGCCTTGGCCGCGCGATGTATTTGGTTTTGGGGGCCTCTGGTGAGGTGCGTCGGCATCTCAATCAGCTGCGCCTCTGTCGTCGCACGGGTTCTGCCGCTCCCCGTCTGCTTTCAGCGACGGTGCCGTCCGGTCAGCGCCCTGGGGACCCATCTACTGGCTCGCCTCATCCCCAGGTGTTACCGACGATGCCTTCCATTTTGCCCCATGGCGACGCGCCGCCGCAGCAGCCGCCGCCGCCGCCGCCTGTTCTCCCGCCGGCGCCGCCCGCATTCGACGCTTCGCTGCAGCCGCCAAGCGCCTCCCTGGGTCACGCGCCGCCGATCGCTTCCCGTGACCAGCTGTCCTCCGCCATGGAACTCTTGCCCGCTCCGGACCACATGATGTCATCCCGCGTAGGATACCCCGACGCAATGGAGGTCGACCCTTCGGCCCCTCCTGTCTCTTTACGGGCGCATACCCCGCATGTTGACGTGCACCCCGGACTAGGTTTTCAGGCGTTTCCTAGCTCCCCTCGGGCCGAATGGCCGGGTGCGGGTGGCACAGCCTCGCCTGTTGTTAGGCTCCCCACCTCATCGCATATGTCAACATGGGGTCCTCCCCACGGCGGGCGGAAGCCTTATTACACGACCGTTCTCCGATTTGCGGGGGAGGAATGTGGTGTCACCGCCAGACACCACACTTGCTAGGTGGTAGCTTAAATCGGCCGCGCTCCATTTAGTACATGTCGGACCCGCGTGTCGCCACTGTGTGATCGCAGACCTAGCGCCACCACAAGGCAGGTCTCGATATACGATAGAGCACTCGCCCCAGTTGTACGACGACATTGCTAGCGACAATACGGACGAAGCCTTCCTCTCATTTGCCGAGAGACAGAATAGCCTTCTGCTAAGTCCATGGCTACGACCTAGCAAGGCACCATTAGCCTTACCTAGTTTGAGAGTTATCGTATAAATGTCTCAAGAAGAACGCTGTATTCATCAAAAAATAAAAGTTAAGTATAAAGCAGCTACGTACTTTTCTGGCTACCATTCAATAGTTATCCTGTTCCAGACTTGACGCCAGTCGGCGTGTGTGTACGCGTGCCTTTCTTTCGGCTCCCTTCCCAGTGTGGCGTAGCAAGCTTGTTACGTCACAACAAAAACAGCCACCAATTGCGGAAGGTAGTACTTAAATGTTCTTGATCTAGGTTTCAACGAATAGAAATTGGCCTTCTTCAGAAGTCTTATTACGTTTCACATGATGATCATGATGTGGCACCAATAGGTTTAGTCATCATTTGTGAATTTTAATTGGTTTCAACCCATGAAATGGGCTTTCTTCATAAGTCTTATTACGTTTTGTATGCCGCTCATGATGTGCCACCTATAGGCCTATTGGCGACACGTCATGATCAGCATGTAAAACGTAATAAGACTTTTTAAGAAGGCCCATTTCTATGGATTGAAACCCAGGTCAAGAGCTTTTGACTATTAACTTCCGCAACTGGTGGCTGCTTTAATTCCATATATTACTTTGCTGTTTATTAATTTCATTGGCAATGACTGATGATTCGAAACACTACAAGAAATAACAGCAATTGGTCTTAATTATCTTAAAACTCTCTCACTCGCTCGCTTGATGTGATTCACTGCTGTGGGTGACACCTGGTATCTGTAGTGAGGTGACACTGCAGCATGGAGGCAGCAGTGACAGTAGAGATGTTGTGGGTCAGAGACTGCTGGTGATGACATGCTGTTGCTCGGAGGCAGTGGTGTGATGGAGACACTGCGGGTCAGAGGCAGCAGCGTCACGCAATAGCAGATACGTTGGGATGTGGAGCCAGTGACACTGAAAAGCTACACCACAGTGATGATGACCAAATGCTATGGCATGACTAGAGCTAGTACGGATGTGTCTCGCCGCAGAGGCCACAGCAAGGGAAGGCTGCAGCATAAAGAGGGTCATCACGTGATGCTGTAGCACGGTGAAGGCGAACAGGAGATACTTCGGCACAACGACAGTGGCGAGGGCGTGTCGCAGCAGAGAAGCTGCATCACAGAGGCAGTGGCACACGAAGGCTGCAGCATGAAAGTGGCAATTAGCTTCTGATGCGGTGGCATGAGGGCTGGTGACTAAAGTATGTGTGAAATCTTATGGGACTTTACTGCTAAGGTCATCAGTCCCTACGCTTACACGCTACTTACCTAAATTATCCTAAGGACAAACACACACACCCATGCCCGAGGGAGGACTCGAACCTCGGCCGGGACCAGCCGCACAGTCCATGACTACAGCGCCTCCGACCGCTCAGCTAATTCCACGCCGCACTGATGACTAAAAGATGCTCTGGAACGATGCTGTTGGATGGATGTGTCGCAGTGCAGAGGCCGTGGCACAGGATGGGTGTGGCGTGAAGTTAGCCATCAGGTGATGCTGTGGCACGACAGCGGCGACCTGGAGGTGCTGTGGCGTGATGGCAGCGATGTGACTGGATCGCAGCACAGAGATGGCAGAACACAAAGCCTGTGACATGTACATTTACATCTGCATCTACATGGATACTCTGCAAATCACATTTAAGTAGCTGGCAGAGAGTTCATCGAACCACCTTCACAATTCTCTTTTACTCCAAAATCATATAGTGCGCGGAAAGAAGGAACACTTATGTCTTTTCGTACGAGTTCGGATTCCCGTTGTTTTATCATGGTGATCGTTACCCCTATGTAGGTCGGCGTCAACTAAATATTTTCGTATTCAGAGGAGAAAGTTGGTGATTGACATTTAGTGAGAATATTCCGTCGCAACGAAAAACGCCTTTGTTTTAATGATGTCCACGCCAAATCCTATTAATTTCACTGATAGTCTCTCCCCTATTTCACGATAATACAAACTGTGCTGGCGAGCTGCAGCGAGGATGCAAACGCACCACTGCCTGCCAGTGCCACAGTGGCAGGCAGTGGTGCGTTTGCATCCTCGCTACAACTCGCCAGCAACATGACACTGAACTCTGCCTTCATTTTTCATGATTAACGTACATACGTAGGATGTGATGCTTTTGACTATGCAATACGAGCTAACTTATGGAGAACATCATTTCCCCGTTATATTAGGATCCAGGAACTAAGGGTTATCAAAAAATTGGAAAAGGATGAAATGGGTTGCCTAGAATCTGCATTATGACTTTAATACATTCAAAGGCTAGCCTTGATAAAACTGTCGTCATCTGGTCAGCCTATAACTCGATCTGTAGAGCTGAAAAATGGAATAGAATACGTAATGACAGTTTCTAGGGATATATATCGAATGCTTGTTGGTGATTCATTCATACTAACTACTTATAGCGAGCTTTTGTTACAGTGTGCCATGAATTATAAACTGCTATGTGCCGTAATATGTGTACCTATATAAAGAAACATAAAACATTAAGCATTTATGGTAAGTTACCTATATTAGACAAGTTGAAGGTTTGTATCAAATCATGCTAAATACATTTACCAATATAACTGACATAGTTTATGACGTTTATAAACTTTACAATTTATAGATTCACTAAAAAAATTAAAGTACACTTTTAAGCAGCTGTGTGTATATAGCGCACATGCTGTTTGGCGCCACACGTCAAACTGCTATGAAACTCTGTCTGAATGTTGACGCCGCGATCACGGCAGATGGCAAAGAACATGGTAAAAGATATAGTACTATATTACTGTCCGAGGTCACAGGAATTCAAATAAAATGGTTGAACATAAACTTTTTTTATCATTTCTCAACCAAAAGTGAAAAGATGAAGGGTTTAAGTGTAGATAACAGTAAAATGCACAAATGTAGTATCTTACGGATGTAATATCAATAGTTGCTACTGGAATCAGCCAGCCGGCTGGTGTGGCCGAGCAGTTCTAGGCGCTACAGCCTGGAACCGCGCGACCGCTACAGTCGCAGGTTGGAATCCTGCCTCGGGCATGGATGTGTGTGATGTCCTTAGGTTAGTTAGGTTTAAGTAGTTCTAAGTTCTAGGGGACTGATGACCTCAGAAGTTAAGTCCCATAGTGCTCAGAGTAATTTGAACCATTTTTTGGAATCAGCCACTACTCGGCTGTGGTGTACCCCCTTTCGCCCACGAAGACGTCTTCGCATAGGCTACAGTCCTCTGACACATGGCTTCTTGATACGGTAAGACGATCCTCCAATGTGTGAAACTTGTGGCACACAGATCACAGTGCACCTCATTTCGCTAGACTGTGTTTTATTTTCGAAGCAGAGGGCAGCAGCAGATCTGGCGACAGATCTGTCTTCTATTTTAAGTGTCATTGAAACGAATATCGTTAGAGTTTTAAGATTTTGTGACGTGTCCAACTTGTTTCCAATCATTTCAGGGAGATGTTCTTAATGTGTTAATATTGTTATTGCCTCGGCCATTTTTTGTAAATGCTCAGCCAGTCACATTTCCCTGTGCTATCCTTTTAGATCTTGCGTGGGTGTCTTCTGTTTGAATGCCATGCACAGCACCTCTGAACCTTTTCTGTTACATTAAGGGCTGTGGGATTCAGTGATTATGTGGATCAACGCGAGTGGGATGAGAGTGAGTGAATGAGTGTCATTTTACTGGTTATCTCTTCACCGTGTGACAACAATTTCAGACATTTTATGCAAATTAGTTTCTTTTAATATGTGTAAGGCCGCTGATAACCTTGACGCTGAGCGCCTGTAAGTTCCAAACACACATACAAACTTACACACACTTACACGCAATGTTTATCGCAAATGCGTGGACTGCCTCGGCACATTCCTTGGCAGACCCACAGTCCCACATAGCGCCTTCTATCCCCATTCCCCATCCGTGTCCTTCAAGCTCACTAACTTTAGATTCGTGCCAGAGATCGGACGATATGGTGCATTCGCACCAAAGGTTGCAGATTTCTTGCCCATGGAGGGCAATCAATTATATGAATGTTGTTTCGAACATGTCCGAGGCATGGGAGGGGTCCGCTGATAAGTGGCGCTTGTTGGGAATGAGGGTCGGCCAAGGAGCGTGCCGAGGTAGTCCGTACATTGCGATAAACATTGTGTCCGGATGGAGCATTGTTTAATGCAGGTGCCTAGTAAGCAAAAGATTCCAGGTTCGATCCCTATCCGTCACATTTTCACTATCACCGCTGATTCCGCATCTAGTTCTGATGCAAACAATATCACAATTTACTTCCCTTTCTCTCCGCCACCCCCCCCCCCCCTCGACCTTGAATTTACATAACTCCACGGCAGCACAGTCACATACGAGTGGAAAGAGAAGAAAAATTTAAGTAGTTTTGTCTTCCGTGCGTTAATTTATATTTAAAATAACTTTATTTCGATTCAAGTAAGTGTCTTATTTATAATGTTCCAAGAGATTAATTTTTATCTCATTCCCGTACGTGACTGCACCAGAGGAAATAAAGGAAATCACGCTACGTATGCTAGTATATGTTGACGTACCACTCCAGGACAAAGTGTTCCCGTGCAACGAGTCAGTCAGATGCTGCGGGATTCTCGAGAACTCGTAGCGCGTTCCACGAGGCAAGGGAAGCGGGATACGAAGCGGTCGCCAATCCCTGTGTCTGAACGGGAGAAACAGGGGACACTGCACCGACCCTCGCAGCCTACGGAACGCGAAACTGCGGGGAGCTGGCCAGGCTCGACGACAGGGCGCCTGTACCCGTCTCGGCGGTCGCCATTGTTTCCGGCCAGGGGGTCACGAAGGGCGGACATTCGATACGGCAGCGCATCCCGCACGGGAACCTCACAGCCCCACCTGTCGCGGTATACGGTACGGAGACAATCCCTCGCAGAAGAAAGAGGTGGCTTGCCGGCGCTCGGATGTGCAGCCGGCTGCGAGCTGCGACACGGAAAGCGGACTCGCGCCTTTTCTGCCTGCAGACAGCGGCCGCACCGAGCGAAACCGAGGGCCACCCACTGACGACACCCCAGCCTCGCCACCCAGCAGCGTGCTTCAAAGCCGAAGTGTCCGCGATCCTTTACAACAATATCCGTCAAATCATCGTGGAGAGATTGCACTATAGATTCCTCCGTACCTACGTACACACCCTGTAAAGCACCGCTATCTCCACGGAAGAGAGTACTGTGCACTATGCCACATGTTGTAGTGTCTTCTCATTTCGAACGTGTATGTTGTGCGGGAAGAACGGCTACTTTAGTGCCCCTCTGCACATTGTAGTTAGTCTCAACTTTTTCGTCACTTTCTCTACGGAAGTAACACGGAGGAGACAGAATATTTATAGATTATCTGGTTCAAAATGGTTCAAATGGCTCTAAGCACCATGGGACTTAACATCTGTCATCAGTCCACTAGACTTAGAACTACTTCAACCTAACTAACCTAAGGACATACCACACATCCATGCCCGAGGCAGCCCCACGCGGTTCCGGACTGAAGCGCCTATAACCGCTCGGCCACACGGCCGCCATTACCTGGTTCTCCAAAACTTGTAAGTACGCTTTCGCGGGACAGTTGGCGTCTGTCTTTAAAAGTCTCCCAATCGAGGTTTTTGAGGATTTCTGTGACACTCGCCCATGGGTGAAACAAGATGTTAACATTCGTACTGCTCTTCCTTGAATACGTTAAATTACATATCACCTTTTACTTCCTTTCAGTCCGCTACCCACAATTTTCAGCTATGTTTTAAGAATGTTGAACTGCTACTGTAATCTCCCTCTGCGCTGCCACTGAACCGTAATCTGTGTGGACGTTCTATTTCGCACCCATACAAATTTTTAGATTATGATACTCTTCGTTGGTTAGTTACATGTTTCATAGATCATATGAACTATTCTTCTATCCAAATAATGTGGAACGAGTCAGTTTACAGGCTACGTATAAATTACAGACGGGAGTAGTTTCTGTTTTGCGCTACGTGCTGCTTCCTTAGGGAAAGTCACGAAATAGAGTGCGCACAGAGGCAAGTCCGGGAAAAAGACACCTGTCATATCTATAATTCTACGCGCACGACGGCTCTTTGATGGAAAACGTTGAGTGTGGATGCACAACCAACGTCTGAACTTCTAGAAACAGAAATTTGCTGGAAGGGGGATAATGGGCATTGTTCGTTACAGTGTGGCAAGTTGGGAATTTGGGTCTGAAGAGAAGCAGGTGCGAATGGCTGAGGTGCTCGTACGGTAGCTCAGCGTGTTCGGTAAGAGGGCTGGTTGCCTTCTGGTGAACGGAGTAAAGAAATCAATGATTAACTTGAACGGATGTCATGTGACGTCGGCCCAGACCAAACGCAACGAGCAATACCGAAAAGAAGAAGAAGACGGCTAAGACAAATGATCTAGAGATGTGGAGAATTCGGAATCGACTCCCCGTCTGCTGTACGTTTTCAACTTCCTCCGTTGTATTGCTGTAATTCCCTGTTCTGCTCTAAGTCATTATTTCCTTATTACCTCTTTCCCATTCTGTTTCCTTTATGTTCCTTTCACGCCAATTGTACATGTCTGTGTACAAATGATAAGTGTTAACGTTAGTGAACAGATTATCATTTTAGTAGTACCCAGGCAAGCAAACTTAAAAACAAATTTTTCTTCCGGCTACCAGTGTTCAAGTAGAAATTCGTGAATGAAATAGGAAGAGCTGTCCAGGAGAAATGAGTTTAAGTTAACTTTAAAACTTGCTTTGCTCCTTGTCAGACATTTTATGTCATTGCGCAAATGATAAAGATTTTTGTAGCTGCATATCGAGCTGCTTTCTGAGCCACTGAGAACTTTAAGAATGGGTAACGAAGGTCATATTATGGACTGGCTGATTTCGTTACCGATTCATTGGTATAACAGCCGTAAGATGCCACATTTGTGAGGATAGGTCGTACTGCGTGGGAAATTGGGTCGGCCGGAGAGTGCGCCGAAATAGTGCGTGCATTTGCTATAACGACGGTGTCCGGATGGCGCATGGTTAACGCAACTGCCTAGAAAGCGGGAGACCGGGCACGAGTCAACGTGTGTCGCACATTTTCACCCGTATCCGCTGATTCCGCAAAAAGTTCCGATGCAGCTGATACCATCATTTCCTTACATTTCCCCCGCCCCCCATCCCAACCTTCACCTTACATAATATGTATCGTAGCAATTGATTCCGTATGTCTTTTCTTTCGGACATTTTCAGAGAACAGACGTCAAGCATTCATAAAATTTCCGTGTAGTGCCGAGAGTAACTTTTGACAATCGACTGAAACGTGTTCTAGCAACAGTCGAATCAAACAAACGCAGGCATGGTGTCTGTAATTAGCGCCAACAGACAGCAGCAACTGAAACAGTGAAAGTCGTAAGTGGTTATTGCAAACTACTCACACGCCATCTTTCTACTAACAGAACATATTTTATGAAGTGATATTCTGTGTAAAGCGAACTAATATTGTATACTGAAGGGCCAAAGAAACTGTTACAGGCATACGTATGCAAATACAGTTATGCAAAAAAGCAGAATACGGCACTGCGGTCGGCAACGCCTATACAAGACAATCGTCAGGGGCAGTTGTTAGATCGGTTACTGCTGCTACAATGTCAGTTTATCAAAATTTAAGTAAATTTGAATGTGGTGTTATAGTCGGAGTTCGAGCGATGGACACAGCACCTCCGAGGTAGCGATGAAGTGGGGACTTTCCTGTACGACGATATCAAGAGTGTGCCGTGAATATCAGGAATCCGGTAAACCGAGCGGTTCTAGGCGCTACAATCTGGAACCGCGCGACCGCTACGGTCGCAGGTTCGAATCCTGCCTCAGGCATGGATGTGTGTGATGTCCTTAGGTTAGTTAGGTTTAAGTAGTTGTAAGTTCTAGGGGACTGATGACCTCAGAAGTTAAGTCCCATAGTGCTCAGAGCCATTTGAACCAATCCGGTAAAAAATCAGATCTCCGACATCGCTGAGGTTGGAAAAAGATCCTGCAAGAACTGGACTAACGATAACCGAAGAGAACCGTTCATAGTGACAGAAGGGCAACCCTTCCGCAAATTGCTGCAGATTTCAGTGCTGGGCGACCAACAAGTATGGCAGTGCCAACCATTCAACGAAACATCAACCACACGGGCTCTCGGAGCCGAAAGTCCACTCTTGTACCCTTGATGACTGCACTACACAAAGCTTTACTCCTCACCTTACTCGTCAACACCGTTATTGGACTGTTGATGACTTGAAACGTCTTGCTTGATCCGACGAGTCTAGTTTGAAATTGTATCGAACGGATGGACGTGTACGGGTATGGAGACAACCTCATGAATCCATGGACTTTGCATATCGGCAGGGACTGTTCAAGCTGGTGGAGCCTTTGTAATGGTATGGGACGTTTGCGGTTCGAGTGATATGGGACCCCCGATACGTCTAGATACGACTCTGACAGGTGAAACGTACGTAAGCGTACTGTCTGATCAGCTGCATCCATTCATGTCCATCGTGCTTCCCGACGGACTTGAGTGATTCCAGCAGGACAATGTGACACTCCACACGACCTGAATGCTACAGAGTGGCTCCAAGAACACTCTTCTGAGTTTAAACATTTTCGATGGACATCAAACTCTCCAGACATGAACATTATTGAGCATAACTGGGGATGCCTAGCAACGTCCTGTTCAGATGAGATCTCCACCCCCCCCCCCCCCCCCCCCCCACCCTCGTACTCTTACAGATTTACGGACAGCTATGTAGGATTCATGGTGTCAGTTCCTTCCAGTGCTATTTAAGACATTAGTTCCGCGTGCTCGCGGAGAGCCCTACACGATATTAAGCATGTGTACCAGTTTCTTTGGCTCTTCAGTGTAATTATTATAATATCTTTACTCTCGTTTTTGCCTTCATTTCCCGGTGGATATTTAGAGGATGGATAATGCGGACAGGAGAAATGAAGTAATGTTAAAGTAATCAATATGTTTTCCGCTTCAGTGTGACTGAATTTCAGGCTAAGACAAATTCATATATAGTCCTAATTTTTTTGAAGTGAATGCAATGTAATGATATACCTTTCGAATGTAGAGCAATAAAGTGCCATTTTATGCATTTTTTACGTCATGAAGCATTGGTGCTTCCTCAGTTACAGAGGTAGGGGAAGTGCAGTACAGCACTGTAAGAAGCAGTTATTAAAACAAAATGTCAATTAAAAGGTAACGTGCTCATACAATAGAAATGACCAAAAAATCTGCTGTGTTATATTCCATAACTAAAAAATAACCTGTAGGCGTGTATGTCAGGGAAATAATAAAAAAAGAACAATAAAGGTAGCACAACTGTGGTGAAACATGTCTGGGAAATAAAACACAAATCAATTTGTTTTCTTGCAAATAGGCAGATCCATCCTTAACTAATTATTAACGCTTCGGATAATTTGACTGTTTTTTTTCGAGGTCAATTTGAGGCAGTCGCAGCCGCGAGAAACTTTTCGCTTGTTCGATCACATTGCGCGTTCGTGGTACAACGTACAAAGTAAAGCAACAGTAAATATTAACAACCTTATTAAAGTGATCTATAAGATTAATATTATACTTTTATGTCTGATGGCTGTATAGCACTGAAAAATAATATGCAGAACATATATTACAGCATTGGGAACTTGGTGTCAAAATCAATAGTTATTATTTGAATGTCAGTTGGGAGAAGTTTCTTCCAACTTGATTACTAGCGCAGCCGTAAATACACAAATCCCCTGCGTTAATGAGGAGTGGTCTGGCTTGGTTCACATGTCTAGCAACACCTATCGCCAAATACTATTAACACTGTTTCCCTAGCATGGTAACTTCAAGACGAGTTACGACTTTGTCACGTTGCGGATATGATACCATAACATTCCGAAAGATACTATAGAATAGTAGGGAATGCTACGAAACAAATCGTATGACTGGTTAGCGTAAACTAATGGCCAAACGACAAGACAAAATCGAAGTAATGTGGCAAGAAACACCTCATTAGAGAATGCCATGGGACGGAACTGTGATGTTTTAAAGATGGATAGGAGGTGTTACAGTTCCATCACTAGAGGCGAAACATCAGTTCTGACTGGACGACGGCACAGTAGAAAACCAGTCGTTTCCTTTTCAAAGGAGCAGCCTTGGGATTCACTTTAAGTGCCTTTTTTTAAAAAATCAGGCAAAATTTAACTCGGGATGACTGAACTGGTTTTTGAATCCAATTGATCCGGAATGTGAGTCTAGAGTCATTGCACAAACATACTCGGCTGTCTTGGTGAAGAAAGCCTCCTTGCATTAATATACTCTGTATGGAACAACGCCTGACTAACTACGCCTGGAAGAGCAGGCCTTTCTTTGAGGCAATGCACTTAATTATATGTGCACGCTGAAACCTGTTAGACAGTCAATAATTCATGATGATGTAGCAGTGCTGATACTGGTGGTAACCTTTGGTTCAGCTTGTTTACTGTAATGCTCACAATGACTTACTGACGCATGTTAATCAATAGCAACGCTCAAAATCTTCTATGCATGTGCATAATGGTCGTTCCACCTTACAGTGCTCTGCATACGGCCCAACAGATGTTGGACGATTGTGTCATTGCAGCAACTTACCGCTTGTAGTTAATTTATGTAGAGTTGTTTCGTCTGGTTACGGTAATTACAATATAAAATAGTAAGTAGAAATCTGTGCCACATTCGAAAACTTATGATCATAAAATACAAATGTGTGTGTAGTATAAGGGGTTTTCAAATGAAACCCGGTCACTGGTGTAAAGTAACGGTAACGATTTTATTAACTAAAAAATGTGCTTATACACAGAACACACACTCAAAAATAGTCGCCAGAATTGTTGGCACATTTATCTCATTGCGATACTAGCCGGTCTATTCCATCCTTGAAGAAGCTAGTAGGCTGCTGTCAGATCCAGGCCTGGACCCAGTCATACACTTCGTCGTCCGTTGCGAATCGATGTCCGCGAATAGCTTGTTTTAGAGGTCCAGACACATGGAAGTCACACGGTGAAAGGTCAGGACTGTACGGTGGATGTTCCATCGTTTCCCACCGAAACTGCTGCAATGTTGTCTTCACCGTATTGGCCGTGTGTGGGCAATTTAGTGTGGGCGGTGCCCACGCTAATAACCAGTAACCGATTGATCTCGTCCACGGTGATTCTGCGGTTGTCCAAGACTAAAGCATTACTTCAGCAACCATTTTCGGTGTGATGACATGATGAGCCTCTCCAGGACGAGCATCGTCTTCCAGTGACTCGCAGCCCTCAAGGAATCGTTTGGGCCATTTGAACGACTCAGACTGTACTCACCGTACACAGCCTTCATCCATCGATACATTCCACGGCCTCCACCTCCCTCCGCTGCCAAAAATCTAATAATTCCTCGTTCTTCCTGCTTACTCGCCTGCATGTTCAGTAGCGGACGATAACTTGTGTTACCACCTTCGCTTCGGCGTGAAACCACACCGGCGCTATGCAACACCAAACGTCTCTACCAATAGATGGCGCCACCATACCAGCAGTTACGTGGTACCACCTTAGATCTAAGACAAAGGCAGACGCACTGGCCAGGTTTCATTAGAATGAACCTCAAATGACTTGTCATTTCGTGCGACACACAATATACAGGATGTTCAGGAACAGTCTGTAAAGCTAATAAGGGTTTTGTAGGGCAGGTTGCGCTGAGAAATAAATTGTTAAGAAAAAATCCGATACGTTGCGTTGTTTCCGAGTCAATTAGCGTTGGATTTAGCCAATCAGGCCGTTGCGCTCGCAAATTCAACTGACACTCCAGAGACTGCATCGCCAAAAGTGTCCTTCGTTTGGTTTCCTAAAACCTAGCAAGAGAGCGGTACCGAAATTGGAGACGGGACGGTAGTAAGGATTGACACCTACCCAAAGGCTGAGCAGTCTCGTGCGCTATCATCTACACTGTGAGAACAATTGAGGTAATTATACGTAGCGAGGCGCTTAGGTTTGCGCTCGCAACGGCCTAATTGGCTAACTTCAATGCTAATTAACTCAGAAACGGCGCAACGTATCGAATTTTTTCTTAACATAACTCTTAATAGCTTTTCTGACTGTTTCTGGTCACTCTATGTAAGTATGGAAGCGACCTCAAAAGCTAACAACGAATCGTGTCTCCCGCCACAGGAATACGAGCCATATTGACTCAGTTACAACATGTACGAGCTTGTAACACGCTGCCAACAGTACGGTCCTCGTGCAATCTGTACAGCTCACAGACAGCCCTCGATATGGTGATTATGAAGGCTTTCTTTGTACAGCATTTTCAGGGGTCCAGATAAATAATTACAGCGAACAATAGTTTCTGATACGTTTACAAAATGGGCCTCATAAGAGAAAGGCATAAAGAGAAGATGCGGAGCTTTTAGGTACCTATGAGTGGAAAAAACATGAAGAACTGCTATTGGTGCCGTGTGAGATCGATTTGAATGAAACTTGTCACAGCGAAAGAACACAATTCAAGATCGAAAAAGAGTTTCGCACTAATAGCCACTACAAACAATTCCTTAACAATTCGAGAGGAATCCTTTTTACTTTCCTCTCCTTCCTGGTAGATGCCGTTTGTATGTGCTAATTATATTAGAGTACCATCCAGGAGTGTGACCAGCAGCTAGTAGGATTTCTATATAGCTGAAAACATAGGAAGAAGCGAGAGAAAGGAGTGATAGTTTTTCTATAACTGAAGACTCCTAATTTTTGTATCATAAAAAGGAGATAGTAGGGTTACTGTATAGTTACAAGTGTAGGAAGGAGCGAGAGAGAGCGACTGGAATTTTTTTTATACTAGCATATTATTATTTTTTGTGTCATAAAAAGTAATGTATGTTAGATAACTTAGCGTATAAAAATTCTGCCCGCGTATATTTGTGCTCGCAATACTCGAAAAGTAACCGGTCGATTGGCATGAAAAATTGACACAACGTTGCATTCGAATAGGGAAAAGACTTTACTGAAATTTTTACACGTTACTAAAACAAACGTTTGGACATGTATTCATATAACAATGCCCAGGTTTCCTGTTAAAACTAACTACGAGAAAGGAAATGGTCTCTTTGGCCCTGTCGTAAAATGTGCGGTTATGTTTCCTTTGTCGCCTTCAGTTTTAACTCCGATAGCAAGGAAATTAAACCTTAGACAAATTTTTCCTCCTATACTTAAATTTCTCGCTTAAATATATTTAAACAGAAATTGTATGCACAGTAATGGGCGGTTTTGTTTTCTTCTTCACAGACGGTTTTCATGGAAATCAGAAAGTTGTATTTCTTTCTGGTTAATCGACTTGTAATTGGAATATTACAGTAGAATCTGGATTTGCAATTACAAGGTCAGAGAGGCGGTGGATTGGAAGAGGAGATGGGGCGAGAGGTGGGGATGCATCGACACAGAGAGCGGGAAAGAGGAGATGGAAGATGGAGAGAGAGGAGAGCAGGAGACGATGGATAGAGAGAGGTAGAAGGATGAGGAGATGGACAAAGTAGGTCAAAGTGGGTGGAGGAGGAAATGGGCAGCAACACCGGGGGACCGGGGGGGGAATTAAGACGTATGTCCAGTTCAACTGGTGGCTGGGTACAATATATATTTGATGAGAGATATTCGATGAGTAGTCATAAAGTTCTAATCATCATCTCTAAAAATCAAGCTGTGACCATAAACGAACTGATAATCTTTCTTTACATATTCAGTCATTAACGTGACAATTTTTTTCCAACTGTGGCTATTTATGCGGTACCATCGGTGATTTATAGATGCCTACGATTTGTCTCTTCAGGATACATTGCACTCCGAAATTCACCTCGTCACTCTGGAAATGCTGCCCCGAACGGTTTTCTTGATATGCGGAAACAGGAAGAAGATACTGGATGGCACTTCAATCTCTTGAAGTGCCATCCAGTATCTTCTTCCTGTTTCCGCATATCAAGAAAACCGTTCGGGGCAGCATTTCCAGAGTGACGAGGTGAATTTCGGAGTGCAATGTATCCTGAAGAGACAAATCGTAGGCATCTATAAATCACCGATGGTACCGCATAAATAGCCACAGTTGGAAAAAAATTGTCACGTTAATGACTGAATATGTAAAGAAAGATTATCAGTTCGTTTATGGTCACAGCTTGATTTTTAGAGATGATGAGAATCGAAGCCAGAAAGCCCAAACGAGCAGCATGAGCAGAATGAGCTGGGGCGATGACATGGAGCAAGAAACCACCTTGGACAGCTGCTACCGATAATTCATCTTGAGAGATATCTGTACCCTCGTGAAGACATTTCGGAGGTATGCTTCCGTGAGGGTTTGTCACATAACAAGCAAAATATGTCGAAGCCACAGTACAGCAGTCTGTAGTGATCCTTCAAAAAGAAAATATATGCAATGATGAATTAGTTTTTGAAGGTAATTTGCTCTTTAGGTGGGACACATTACACTGACGACAGCAAGAGCATAATAATAATGACACAGAGTCCTAGAGTTTTATATTAACGATAAAACTGTAACTTCTACTGTGTCTAATAACATAACGTTACCTCCGATTTTCAAATTCTTGTAAAAGCCAAGGGCAGAAGTAGTCGTTGGTAAGGGGGAAAGCCCGGTGACGCAGGACTGTGATAATATTAAACTGTAAAGTCGCAACTGCAGATTTGACTTTTGAAAATGTGAATGTATATTCGGCAACGGGCTGATGGCGCGCAATTGCCGAGTCAACAAACCTGTCAGTTCTAACGGCTTAATTAGCTGTAAACATGTAGATGTTTCACTGTTAGAAAGACAGGAACATAATGAATACAGAAGCGAGTGAAATAAGGCGCCCTTATAATTATTAAGTATATTACAGACTTAAATATAGAACCTCTTTTTCTGCAGATCCGCTGAGAGAGCGAGCAGGGAGCAAAAAAGACCAGAGTAGAAGCATGTCATACGTCAGTTTTTTAACTATTCATTCACGTATTTTACACATATTTTATCATATGCGCTGATGATGCACTATCTGGAGAATATTTATGTGCTTGACTTTAAGTAATGAATGGTTATAAGTCCCAACAAACACTCAGACTCCACCAGCTGGATAGTGCTTAGGTCTCCGCCATTTCGGTGGCATTAAATTCACGTGTTGCCGCTGATATCTTTACTCCTTCGCCTCGGGTCCAGAGGGATACATCCAGCAGTCGCACAAAGTGGTTAAAGAAGCCATGTGGACTTCAACTTTTTCGCAACTTCGTCGATTTGGTAGACTATGTGAATGGGTATGGGCAGTCATGAAATCCATCAAGCAGGGCTATTTGTGAGGTACAGCTGTGATGTAAGGTGCTGCAAATTCCAGTGCTGCTGACTTGCACTTTCTCTACTGTCATGTAGATAGTGATGCACCAGGGTCTCCATCTCTTGCGATTGCCATTTCTTCATAGGGAGGTGGTCTGCCACTTCGTCCGCCATTAAGGCTCGTTTGACTACACTCGAAGCGTCTGCACCACTTAACCAATGCGTTAAATAAGGGTGCATTTTCACCGCACTCGTTCAGCAATTCAACATGTTTTGTTGCAGAGTTGTTCTACTTCGATCTATCGGATGGTAATCCACCTTACCGACGAGCTGCACCATTTAGTTTTGGCTCCTCTAGAGACCCTCTACGGCACCATGACGAGTGGATTTGAACGTATCCCAGAAATGGAGGCATACATCTGCAAACAAAGAAAAAATTAATTACGTACCCTTAGATTTTCGGGGTAACAATTAAAACTTTATTGACTACCAGTCGTTTGTTTTTTAATTATAAAATGATCTAACGATGGCATTTATAATGAAATCGATTGCGGCAGTATAAAAAGTAGAATAATTGTGACCGATAAATAAAGTTATTAAACATTAGTTGACAATTATTGACGCTGAACCTGTCCGTGCCAACGTCCGTGCCTGCAGGAAAGTTGCAATCGTTGTGTGGCTGTGCTTCACACAGAGAAACGACTGTTCTTATCAAGGGTGCCGATTGATACTTTGCTGTCTCAGGAACTGGCTGTGAAGTTCTTTGGCGTTTTAGTTTCCCACCGTCGGTACGTAAGAGAAGAAGACAATGAACGGTATTTACCTCCCATTAATCATAGGAACGAGGCACAGCACTTACAAATGCAGTTGTCAGGTGTTTGCGAGTTTTTCGTAGTATGATTATGTTGCAGGACATCATGAGCTCCTCAGGAGGAATAAAAGTTACTTTTTAGTTCAGTCGTTCGTCACAAACGCCTCCGCGGAAAGCCTCGTCATTCTGGCAGCGGTTATTTGCTCACGGCTTTTCAGCCACAACTGAGCGTGGAGACGGAGTTTGTTTTAAGTCGAGAAGCGCAGACCGTGACATCCCAGTCACTAATGGACTTCGGCGCGGCTCCTCTGATCTCGGCCAAGTGTCTCTCGAAGCCAGCAATTCCACAGCCAAGGTCGGTTCACTGCCCACTGCAGATGTCCGAGAATGTCGTGATGTGTAGCACATACCTGTATTCAATTCCTGACTGGTCAGAGTCATCACTGTGTCACGTAATGCCTTCGCTTCCAGCACGAACTTAAGAGTCTGGACAAGTTATTTCCAGGAGTTATCTCTGACAGGATTTGTTATTTTTCCAGTCTTTTTCTAGCCATCGCTTTCCATCTGTAATATTATTCTACCTGCCGTTAGTATTTTACCCCTTCCAGTACATAAGAATACGGATAAACTTCAGATCCCATTGCAAGTATGGTAATGTGACGGTTCAACAAGAACAGAGCGTCTCACCTCTTCTTTCGTTTGCCCTGGTGCCTAATGGTAAAACGCTTGCTTGGAAACCGAGAGGGCCCTGAATCGAATTCCGCCCGGACCACGAAAATTTTCAGTACGCCTTTAACATACATTTTTCCTCTCAACGGTGTGAGGAGTCTCCACGAATTGCACCTGATTCGAATTCCATGGTAACTGTAGAACCTCTTTCTCCGGTCCGGTAATTGGGATAGGTTACACACGTGAAGTGGCGTCTAGTTCAGACACTTGGCCTTCGGTCACTTGGTAAAAGTAAATTAAAGCAAAGGCCACAATTAACATTGCATGCTACTCTCACTTAAACATACCTCAAACGTAACGGTCTCAAAACCAACACTTCAGACCTTTTAAGTCTATATAATAAAAAAGAAACCGTGCAACTTATAGCTGACATTTAGGGAACGTCCATTCATTAAGTGAGCGGTTTCCGTTAAAATCTGGACCTCTCTCCCTCCTTAGTGAGATTTGATGGGATGGGATGGAAGCGACACCCCCCCACCCCCTCCCAAGTGTTGTTAATCCCGTATTTGGGTAAAAATACGCAAAAATGTGTTCTTATTTATTTTAAACACTGATTGAAGCACTTTAATAAATTAGTGTTTTGTTTGTAAAGTGTAGATTCAGAAGGATGTAGGCTGCAGTAGGTACTGGGAGATGAAGAAGCTTGCACAGGATAGAGTAGCATGGAGAGCTGCATCAAACCAGTCTCAGGACTGAAGACCACAACAACAACAACATTAGACAGTGCTTCTAACACATGATTGTAAATGTTATTTTAAATCTACCAGCCCCGAGGAGCATTTCGTATTTCTACTGACAGACAGACAGACACAGATGGATTAAAAGGCTCTACGAAAATATTATTAACCGTTTCGACGGATCCGTGACAAAATTATCTTCTACTGGTACTTCATGCACATTAAATGTCATTAAACCTTCACTTAGTTTGCAGATGAAAAATAACATTGTTTGTATCTTCCTTTGAACTATACGATTACGCAGCTTTCAAAGCCCTTGATTTATATGATCACTAAAAAATTCTGGTCGGTGTATTTCGGCTTAGCTTCCTGCCACAAACGATTAACTTCTTGCTCCCACATGTGTTTCGATTTGTCGGCATACCGCTTAACAGAGAAATTGTAATGCTTTTGATACAAATTCATGTTGAATGCTGTAACAACGGCTTTATACACGTTGTAAAACATTACGATTGACTCACTGGCTGACACGCAACGGTTTCGACCAGCGCGCCAGGAAACTGACCCTTGTGCAGCACTCGTTTCAAATCGGGGGATCCCGAGCATGTAGAACGTTCAGTTCAGTTCAGAGAGGCCATAAAGGCTACTGAGCATTTTAATGTTATCTACTCTCAGGATTAATTATATGAAATAAAATGTTGTCCATCTTAACAACGTATATTCTCTGAATTAAAAGTTGGCGTGAAGTTACTCTGCCCCTCCCCTTCCAATGCGATTTGGTGAGATTTTATAGGTCACCACCTCCACCCCTCCCCTCCAAAATTCTGAGCTCACGTAATTAAGACACGTCGCCTTAGTGAATCGAGAGGCTATTCCTTAATTTGGGTTAACATTAGACGAACATTCTGTTTCATAGAATACCAGTACTGGCCGCACCTGCGGAAACACCCAATGCACTAAATACGGTTCACAAGAGATCAGAACATAATAAATCGGGAGCACCGACCCTCTGACGCTCTCACCGTCTTCTAACGGCAAGAACGAAATTCACCACCCACTGACTTTCCTCGTCGCCAGGTATCTCTGGACATCACACAGATATGCACCCGAATGGGCTGTGCCACTTCATTTTATTACCTTGCGTCCATTTTAAAGAAGATAATTAAAACATTAATCAGAATTAATAATACTAAATGGATTGATAGAACACTATAATGATGTTTCTGTTTAAAAATGGAAGCAGCTGAACGACATAATAAAGTCTAATGAATTCTTCACAACTAATATTACTGAGATCTTAATATAAATGATGTACTATGGATCCAACCACAGAAAATGTGCTCGATTAATCATTTGTCAGCCCATGTCTCTGAGTGAAGTGTAATGGTATAAGCAGGCGTAGAAGTAACAGAATATTGCTTCCATTATAGAGTTAGATGTTATTTAGAAAGTACAATTGGAACATAGCGTTTTACGGACTGTGGGAAAACCAGATTAGAAGAAAAATGAAGCTTCAGATATGTGGTAGGATGCTTAAGATAAGCAGACTGATGAGATAACAAAGGAGGTGGGTGTCCACAGAACCGAGGAATAAAAAAATGTGTGGAAAATATTAATCAGAAGAAGGGATGTCTGAGAAGACGACAGGAAATAATGTTCATTGTAGGAAAGATTTCCGTAGACGACAGGAATTGTAAGAGAAGAGGCGGATTGGAATTACGTAACAAACAACTGAAGACGTTGGATGTGAGCGTAAAAAGATAGATGTGCGAAGCATGCAGCACCTTCCGCCATCATACCTTAGTGAAATATCTTGTCGAGAAACCGAATATGCTGGTTCCACTTAAAATCACGAAGCGGGTCGAAGGTTTCTATTATGTCACTTGTCGACCATTTTGATATGGCAACAGAAGGCAGCAAAAGAAAAGCTGAACTTTTAAAAATCGCCCAAAGAGAAGGATCGTACAGAAAGATCGTCGTTTGACAATCACTCACACTCTTGCTTGGAGGACATAGTAATAAATATTTCTGACACAGAGAAGCAAATGAAAGAGTTGTAAACAAAGAAGTCACCAGGTCCACAGGGAATATGTACTCGGTTTTGATCTGTGGCATTGGCCCATTACTTAGCTTGCATTTATGGCGAATTTTTCGCTCAGCGCAAAGGCCCAAGCGACTGAAACAAAAGTACGGCTGACCCCCAGGTATAAGAAGTATAAAAAAAGGGATCCGCAAAATTATAGACCAATATCCTTAACATTTGTTGCTGCAGATTTCTTGAAAATAATCTAAGTTTTAATGCAATAAATTTCCTTCAGACAGAAAACTTCAGTCCACAAATCAGCACGGTTTTAGGAAGCATCGCTCGTGCGAAACTCAACTTGTCCTTCTCTCTCATGATACCCTGAGAACCACGGATGAAGGCAGATTTCATATTCCTAGATTTCTGGAAAGTGTTTTGACTGTTAACGAAGGTCAGAGCATACGGAAAAAGTCCTCAGGGACGTGGAAGTAATAGAATCCTGGACATAGTCGTCCAAGGGAGTGTTTTTCAGAGAGATCTTATAGTCAGGAATGTCACAGGCAAATGTGATGTGACCACTTGCGTTCTCCATTAACGTATACAATCTGACGAATAGGGTGCACAGCTGTCTGCGACTCTTTGATAATGCTGTAATAGACGGGAAACTATGGTCGTTAAGTGACTACAGTAGGGTACAGAATGATTTAGACAGAATCTATACTTGGTGTGACGAGTGGCAGCTTGTCCTAAATGTAGATAAATGTAAGTTACAGTAGATGAGTAGGAGAAACAATCCCGTAATGTTCGGCTCTAGTATTTGTGGTGTGCTGCCTGACGTAGTCACGCCTCTACGATATCTTGACTTAACGCTGCGAAGCGATATGAAATGTGGAACGACCACGTATGTACGGCAGTGGGGAAGGCGAATGATCGACTTCTGTTTATTGGGTGGGATCTATGAAAGTCTAGCTAATCTATAAAAGAGACCTCCTTTAGAAAAAACGTGCGACCTATTCTTGGGCAGTACTCGACTCTTTGAGATCCGCACCAGGTCAATTTAAAGGAAGACATGGTGACAATTCAGGGATATGCTGCTTGATCTGCTACAGGCAACTTCGATCGCCTCCTGAGTGTTATGAAGATGATTCTAGAACTCATGAGAATCCCTAGAAGGAAGATGAAGTTCTCTTCGCGAAACACTGTTGAGAAAATTTAGAGAACTGGTATTTGTAACTGATTGCACAACGATTCTACTGACGCCAGCGCTCATTTCGCTTAAGAACCGCCAACAATAGACAAGAGGAGTTAGGGCTTATACGGAGGTATATAGACAGTCGTTTTCCCTCTTCGCTTCATTTACGAGTGAAACAGGTAAGATACCTTCCGTGATGCACCGTACAACGGCATGCAGAGTATGTATGTAGATGCACATGTAGATGTATGTGCTTCTCTGAGATGATGCACAGGACAAGAAAACTAGGAGGGCCGCAATATACCAGTCAGAAGGCTCAAGACCTGGAGAAAAGAAACATTTTACGCAAGAGAAAAAGAACTATGAATTTTACATGAAGTGTTATGAGCAAGCTTTGTGACAATGGATACCATATTTGTTAACTACTGACAAAATGAATGTCGAAAATGATTTTCTCAGCAGTATTAGGACTGTCTTAATATAAATTCATCTTTCATCACATTAGTTTCTTGGACGATATTTGTGACCACCGTAGTATACCAGGAACGTTACATAAGAGAAGAAAGCCAACGACCTTTGAAAGATGGCTACACTGAGTCGTAGCGCCAGAGATTGCGCCAAAGAGCTTTATTCCGCCGCCTCCACTGGCAGTGCTTGTCCACAAGTTGTGGTGGTTAGTGCTTTGCTGAGAGGATGTTGATACACTCCTGGAAATTGAAATAAGAACACCGTGAATTCATTGTCCGAGGAAGGGGAAACTTTATTGACACATTCCTGGGGTCAGATACATCACATGATCACACTGACAGAACCACAGGCACATAGACACAGGCAACAGAGCATGCACAATGTCGGCACTAGTACAGTGTATATCCACCTTTCGCAGCAATGCAGGCTGCTATTCTCCCATGGAGACGATCGTAGAGATGCTGGATGTAGTCCTGTGGAACGGCTTGCCATGCCATTTCCACCTGGCGCCTCAGTTGGACCAGCGTTCGTGCTGGACGTGCAGACCGCGTGAGACGACGCTTCATCCAGTCCCAAACATGCTCAATGGGGGACAGATCCGGAGATCTTGCTGGCCAGGGTAGTTGACTTACACCTTCTAGAGCACGTTGGATGGCACGGGATACATGCGGACGTGCATTGTCCTGTTGGAACAGCAAGTTCCCTTGCCGGTCTAGGAATGGTAGAACGATGGGTTCGATGACGGTTTGGATGTACCGTGCACTATTCAGTGTCCCCTCGACGATCACCAGTGGTGTACGGCCAGTGTAGGAGATCGCTCCCCACACCATGATGCCGGGTGTTGGCCCTGTGTGCCTCGGTCGTATGCAGTCCTGATTGTGGCGCTCACCTGCACGGCGCCAAACACGCATACGACCATCATTGGCACCAAGGCAGAAGCGACTCTCATCGCTGAAGACGACACGTCTCCATTCGTCCCTCCATTCACGCCTGTCGCGACACCACTGGAGGCGGGCTGCAAGATGTTGGGGCGTGAGCGGAAGACGGCCTAACGGTGTGCGGGACCGTAGCCCAGCTTCATGGAGACGGTTGCGAATGGTCCTCGCCGATACCCCAGGAGTAACAGTGTCCCTAATTTGCTGGGAAGTGGCGGTGCGGTCCCCTATGGCACTGCGTAGGATCCTACGGTCTTGGCGTGCATCCGTGCGTCGCTGCGGTCCGGTCCCAGGTCGACGGGCACGTGCACCTTCCGCCGACCACTGGCGACAACATCGATGTACTGTGGAGACCTCACGCCCCACGTGTTGAGCAATTCGGCGGTACGTCCACCCGGCCTCCCGCATGCCCACTATACGCCCTCGCTCAAAGTCCGTCAACTGCACATACGGTTCACGTCCACGCTGTCGCGGCATGCTACCAGTGTTAAAGACTGCGATGGAGCTCCGTATGCCACGGCAAACTGGCTGACACTGACGGCGGCAGTGCACAAATGCTGCGCAGCTAGCGCCATTCGACGGCCAACACCGCGGTTCCTGGTGTGTCCGCTGTGCCGTGCGTGTGATCATTGCTTGTACAGCCCTCTCGCAGTGTCCGGAGCAAGTAAGGTGGGTCTGACACACCGGTGTCAATGTGTTCTTTTTTCCATTTCCAGGAGTGTAGCTGTACTATTTGAGGCCATGTCTTGTGCAGTTGTTTTGATGGGCTAGACAGCAGATGTTGTTCGAATGGAGATGTTGTAATGGTTAGAGTGTATTTTTAGTCAATATATATGAATGTAAAAAACATTTTTTTATTTTTTAAAATTTTTTTTAGTTTCCTAACTAACAATGCCTCTTGGTCACAGGTTCAGTCAACAAAGCATCTGGCTTGTGTTCATGTATTAGACTCTAATTCGGGTTTCTATGTGCAGTTATAGTATTTCAGTTTTATTTAATTAATTCAGTGTAAATGGTATTTAAAATATCTTGTCTTATTGAGGAATAACCGTGCCAGATGTGTACGTTGAATCACACTTACACACGCAGAACAGTTACACTTGTGCTTTGTTGTTCGTAGTTTTTGTTTCGTAGCTTTTATAGTTGCTGGTGACTTAATTAATTAATTGTGGTAAAGGAAATTTCCTTTCATTCTTTGTTGTTATTCTATGCAGTCAGATTGCGTACTAATACTAGTCAGGGCCAACTGGTTACGAGACTTCGTAATCGGACAGTCAGCTACTAAAATTAAAATTATTTGCATTTTATTTAATTAAGCCCCCATGCACGTGGCGACCGCTGCTTCGGATCGTCCTTTGGAAATCTTCTGATAGTAAAAGAGCAGACAGTAGTATTGTTGAAGTAATTTGTAGTTTAGTAATTGTAGTCTATATTGCATGTGTAGATTTGGTAATGAACATTTGTAGTTGTCTTGTCCGTCTTCTAATGGTATTTTTGCAGAATTTAATTTTTGATGTCTTGTATACGCGTTTGACAATTTTGTGCAATTATGAAGATTTCAATTGTTCGTTAATCGTGTTTGAGGGAAGCATTTCGTGTGAATGGTGTTGTTGGTGATAAAGTGTCATATTGTGTGTAATTTTCGTATAGTGACGAGTTTTGTATGTTTTGTAAATGATTACGCGATCGATGAAAAAGGCAAAAATGATGGATAGTGAGAGTGACGAAATTGTTAACATGGCGAACTCGCCAACGCAGGAGAACAGTATGATGAATAATGAAGCAGAAAACAATTTAATAAGTCGAGAAAATAGTCCGGAACCAGTTCAAAATTTTTCTCAATCAAAAAATTCACAGAATACGAGAGTAACGATAGAAGATCCTGAAATAGTATCGAACACAGATACCTTTACGGCTATGACGAAGGAAGTTAGTTTTACGGGAAATGTTAGGGGCAAAAAGAATTTTGAACCAGTTAATATGGAGCTTGATGGGTGCTATATTAAATTTAGGATCACAGTTAGGATCTGAATTAAAAACAGTGGTAACACGGTTAGAAACTGATATGGGAACAATGGAAACACGGTTAGACTCACTGGGATCACAGTTAGGATCTGAATTAAAAACAGTGGCAACACGGCTAGACCCACAAATAGGAACAATTAAAACAGAGATGGAAACAATGGAAACACGGTTAGACTCACGAATAAGGACATGTTTCAAAAAGATGAAAGATAAATTAAAGAAAGAAATTAGAGAAGAAGTACAACCGATTTTGAATGCTCACAATAATAGATTAATTTCAATAGAAATTAGACAAAAGGAACAGGATAGAGAACAGGAAGAAAGAGATCGCGTGATAGTACATAAATTTTCAGAGTTAAATTTACAATGTGCACACGATAAAGAAGAAATATTTGAAAGAATCGAGGAATCCGTACCAAATGACAGAATAAATAACCTAACACAACAATATGAACAATTAACTACTAAATGTGTTAATACTGAAACCCGAGTCGCGACACTTACGGAAGACGTAAATAAACAGAAAGAACAAATAGGTGACTTATCGGAAAGAGTTGAGGAGATTTCAGATAAATTGACAAGTCTTAGTTTAAATGGGGACAGAGATTCAGATGATAAAGCTCCATTGAAATTTGCAGAAACCGAAGAGTACCAGAACATAAATAAACATGTTGAAAATCAGGGAAAATTTAATGAACGCGTTAAAAGGGAATTTGAGGCGTTACGAAAGCAAGTCAAACAAATTGAAAGCGAAATCGTAGGAAGAGACAGCAGAAGAAATTTAGAATCACAGATAGCAGAGGGCTTTGAAGAAAATAATTTATTTCATTTACGAGATGCAAGAAGAGAGCGCCAGGCGCCCGAACTTGACAATAATCGACATTCGGACTGGGACAGACGCGGTAGGTCTTTGTCGCCACGAAGCGAAAACTTTGACTATAAACGCTTTTTAACTGTTCGGAAATTTAAGATATTTCGTAATTCTAAGAATGACATACATCCATGTTCATGGTTAGATCAATTTATGTACGCACTTCCACCAAATTGGCCACTAAGTCACAAGCTGGAATTTATGTGTGGATATTTAGAAAACGAACCGGCGACGCGCATGCGCGCACTTATTAGAGATTGTAATAATTTAAATGATTTTTATCATGCATTTCTATCGGCATATTGGTCCGAAAACACGCAAGACAGAGTCAATCACAGTCTTATTATACAGCGTAATTTTAAACAGTCTCAGTTCCGCACGCCAGCAGAATACTTTGAAGACATGATTCGAAAGAATCAGTTCCTTTCCAGCCCTTATAGCCCGACTGAATTAATTCGCATTTGTTTAACTAAGCTGCCACAATCCATAAGACAAATTGGTTTAGCCGCAAGATGTATAAGTCCTCAGGGGATTCGCTACACTAAGTGAATATGTGCCGTAGCGTGCACCGGGCCCCGAGCTGTAGTGTGCTATTTCCCTTTTAGTTTTCTGCACCGCTGCATACTCTTCTACTATTCTTTGTATCTATCAAAACAACTCTTCAACTATCAATCTATCTAGAGAGTCAGTAAACAATAACCGGATATGACTATTCTACCCAAAAGTGATCTCGGAAATTACCGTTTGGACTTACTGTATCTTCAGCAGCATTCATTCGTAGTTTAAACGAAATTTTACCTGTTTATCTTCGTGACAATATTACTTCATATGTTGATGACATTCTTATTGCTAAACGTTCTTGGAGCGAGCATAACAAAATTTTGGATTCATTATTACGTATTTTTGCAAGAGTTGGCATTACAGTGGACTTGGAAAAATCTGAATTTGGTCGTTCTCAGGTGAAATTTTTTGGTCATATTAATTCTACAGAAGGTATTCTTCCTGATCCAGAGAAACTAGACGCTATTCGTAATTATGCTGTTCCTGCTACAAAACGTGATGTTCGTAGTTTCCTTGGTGTCTGTAATTTTCTTAGACGCTTTGTTAGATTGGATAATTTGGCCACACCTCGTTTATGTGAACTATCTGGAAAGAATTCTAACTGGTGTTGGGATGAGGAAGCTCAGTCAGAATTTGAACAACTTCGTGATGCTCTAGTTGCTGCTCCACTCTTTCACATCCAGATTTATCTAAAGATTTTTGTTTGGCGACGGACTCATCATACAAAGGCCTAGGTGCACATTTATTTCAAGAGATAGAAGAAAACGGCGTTGTAGTACAGAAAACTATTGCATTTGGAAGTCGTGTTCTCTCTAAATCAGAAAAGAATTATTCGATTACGGAACTTGAAGCCTTGGCTGTTGTATGGGCTTTCACAAAGTTTCGGACATTTTTGTATGGGAGACATACTAAGGTTTACACCGTTCATCGAGTTCTGGAATTTCTTATGTCAACAAAATTAACACATGGAAGATTGTCACGATGGGCGCTGTATCTACAGGAATTTGATTTTAGTATTGTTTACATACAGGGTTCTTCAAATATTATTGCTGATGCTTTATCACGTGCACCTATGGGTTTGAAACAAAGTGCTGAGGAGGACTGCAAAGAAAACAATTATTGTTTGATGAATATTCAAGGTGTTGCGTATGAAAATTATATTTCGTCTACGCTCAGGACATCGCTAAGGAGCAAAATAAGGACCCAATCTGGAAGGACATTAAGGAGAAGTGGAGGAGAAAGGAAAGCATAGTGATTAGACAGTATTATTTAGTTCGCAATGATATTCTTTTTAAACGAAAATCGATCGACAACTCTGTTTGGTTAGTTTGCATTCCTGATGAGTGGGTTAATAAATTGATTTGGTATACACATTTCAGTTATGCACACTTTGGTCCCAGAAAATGCTTTCTTAAATTACGAGAAAATTGCTACTTCAGTAATATGGAAAAACGTATTCGATCTGTTCTTGCCAAATGCTTTTCACCCTTAATCTAACGCTTCAGAGAGGTAGATGAAGGAAATCAATAAATGGTGTCGTCTTTATTGTCATCAGAATCACAGAACTTGGGATCAGTACTTCATATTTTTCAAAACATTCTGAATGGACTCCCTAATGATTCAACTTCTTTACCGCCTACATTGATATTAAAAAATAAAGCACCGACAAATCGCATTTCTGAAATCGTTCCTTTTCCGCCTACACGGAAACTGCGGCATTCTGAAGTTGTCAACCTGGCTCTGCGAAATATTGCATCTGCGGCTGCTGGAAGAGAGAAATCAGATAAACGTCCAGGTCGTTTGAAAACCTTGTCAGTTGGTCAAAAGGTGTTAATTAAGTCTCACCGTTTGTCTCACAAAGGAAAAGGCTTGTGTCGCAAATTTTTTCTGCTTTATAACGGTCCATATAGAGGTCGCAAAATTATTCATGATAACATTGTCGAAGTAGAAACTCTTAAATCTCGGCGCTCTAAGGGAGTACATCATACATCGAACGTTAAAATTTTTGTGGAATGACATACTTTTGAGAGACTAACAGTTACATGTAAACACGCAGAGAATACAAGGATACCGCGCCATGTTCCGGCGGCGGCACATACTCAAAGCATCAGTCAAGTCTGCGCGGCGCACAAGGCAGTTGTTGACCGCAAACAATTACTTCCTACGTCACGCGCCTACAGCTGATCGAGCGCTCAGTGCCAATGCACTGACAGCCGTAAACAAATACACAGTCTAATTTCTTCGATTAAATTCAGTATAAAGCTATAGTGACTTGATAAATTATGTAATTAACGTTCAGTATTTTTCAGGATACGGTTGTACAAAATATTTAAGACCTTCAGGTAAATTCCGTGTGTGTCCGATGATGAGAGGACTTGCTATCGAGAAAATTTCAGGAAGAATGTAATTTCGAAGAAGAAAGTAATAAACTAAAAAGGTAACTATTAATTGAGTTTATTTTTCAGGTAACATATTTCCACTTGGTACGTACTTTAGACGTAATTTGCTGCTCGCGATTACGTGATTCATAGTTCGTGTTAACTGATACTGACAATGATTGATTAATGAACAGGGTTGTTACTAGTGTATATTATGCATCGCTTGGCTGCACTGCTTTTTCACTGATGTCATATTTTTCTGTTATGTGCCTGCTGTGCTTATTTATTTAAATTATAATTGTCACCTGATTAATTGTGCTGATGTGGTTATGTATGTAGGTTACACTTTGTGATTTATCTGCTTGCGCCTTCATGTTTACTTATTAAGGTTACATATGAACATTTATTTGCTTATGCTGATATGATGCTAATGACCTGTTTATTATGTAAGATACATATTTGCTGCTTTGCGTATGGATTGCATATTTATACATTTTTGTTTGTTGTCATAACTACTCTTTAATTTGGTATATAGAAATGCCGATATGCGGTGTACGAACATGGAGTTTAAGGTCACACTATGGTATTAATTATAGATTGTTCGCTTGGCAGAGCCTCGTTGTAGGAATTGTGCTGCATCCACTTGTTGACATTCTGTTCTCCACTGGTATATTTACTCGCTATTGCATGTTTTGTTACGCTCAGTGCCTTATATTTTTAAGATAAGAAAATGAACTGCTATAATTCGACGAACAACATTAGTACAAGAAACTTCATAGAAGTCACATGAGCTGGAGGTTTTATGGAAGCTGTATAAATTTATGCTAATAGGAAGGAAGCTAACGACATGACATACCAACACTAGGTTTAGACCATTGACAGTTATTACACTGCATTCTTCGTGAGCAATTGAAATAGCAAGTGACACTTGACACAAGAAATACTCCACATGTTTGCTTCTGTTTTGCCATGATTCTTAAAGTGGTGTACACACTGTGAATTATTACTATCATTCACACTCCATACTCGTACTTACTTACTGAAAGTTATTCAAACAGAAGGCTGTTAGAGGTCATGCAGGCATTTCTTTTCTTTAATGATGGACAAGGTAACCAAAATGTATTTTATATTTCATAATGAGTAGAAGATTTGGGTCAGTTGGATTACACAGAGGTTGTGTGTGGACATTGTGTCTTCGGATTGTATGGGATGATGAATTGAAGTTTGCACTAGGATTTTATCTGTACTTGTTCGAGGAGACTGACTAGAGGAAAGAGTTGTTATGGAAGTGAAATGATATTGGCGATAAGGTTTATGTATGTCGACGTATTGAAGAGGTATTATTGAGGTATTGAGATTGTGTGAAGTTGATGATTATTGGAGTTTTGGTGGACAAGGTGTAAGGTAAATGATGTTGATGATAAGGTTTATATGTATCGACGTAAGAGGTATTATTGAAGTATTAAGATTATGTGATGCTGATGATTATTGGAGTTTTGGTGGATAAGAGGTAAAGTAAGTGAGGAGCATATTTTTTTGTTGGTTTATATGGAGCAAGGAGGATGAAGATGGCAGACTAGAGCACTCAAGTGGAAGGAAGATTGTCTACACACACACTTTGTTAAATCACTAATCAGTATATACTTTTTTTTTTGGAGAGAGGAAGCATTTGCATATCTTGGCACACTGTCAGTTGTTCAGAAATCGTACATTATGATTTGGCTTGGCAAACATTGGTCTTGACATGATGACTATGACGCTGACTAACTATTATTGATTGTTAAACACTGCTGCCACTACTACTTGATACACATGTCGAACATCAAATCTTTGACAGAATTGCATTTACACAGTTAACACTATTCAATTACACAGTAGTACTTAATGTGGATGAAAGATGAGTGAGTGTGTTTTCCTTTCCTAATCCCAAATAATTGTTACCGACCTATCTCCTAAATATTATTTTACTTGATTGTTGCGGCTTGCACTGACACCCATAAATATTATAGGTTTACTGATGTTTGTGTATTTGTAATATTTAATATGGCAATTATCTGATATCATTTGTGCGTTTATTATTCTTTTTATGTTTGGTGTAAGAGCATTGATGATAATTTTGTAAAAGCAATTGTGTGTGCATTCAAACTGTTGTTCGTGCTTGGTGGGTGCCACTTGGAAATGTTTAATCTCTGCTGATAAACTCTGATGAACTGTCTTTTTAGTGATAGTGAATATTATGGACTGTTACCTGCACTTGTTCAAAATGATGGATGCCACTGGGAAATGTTTAATTTCTGCTGATAAACTCTGATGAACTGTCTGATTAGAGATAGTGAATATTATGGACTGTTACTTGCACCAGTTCAACATTACTGGGTGTCACTGATGGAACTGCTTCTACTGAGATAATGTCACTTGTTGGTGCCTGCACCTGTTCAACATTGCTGGGTGCCACTGATGGAACTGCTTCTACTGAAATAAGGTCACTTGTTGGTTTCTGCACCTGCTCGCCATTTCTGGGTGCCACTGTTGGAGCTGTTTAAATACTGCTGATGAAATGTTATGAGACTGCTATTTGCAGCTGTTGACCATTGCTGGGTGCTACCGTTGGAATTGTCAACTACTCTGAGGAGTGCTACTTGTTTATTGAACTATTGACAAGATTGTATGTGAATATTTGTATAAACTGGTTTTTTGTGTATTTACTGTTTATGAAATGTTATGAGACTCTTACCTGCACCTATTCGTCATTGCTGACGCTATTGATTGAATTGTTTAACCACATGATACTCGTGTAAACTATTATGTAAAATCACATGTATGAAAGCATTTGTATTCCCTACTGTATTTTATATATAAGGTTATTGAAGGGTCAGTGCAAAGCCAAAATTTATTTAGTTATGTGATATTTACTTATTAATAATACCTTTTATTTTTGTCTGGTATTTTCACCACCAATACTGGCAAAAGTACCATCAAATTCTAGCCCGTGGAGGAGGGGCATATGAAAGGTGGCTACACTGAGTCACAGCGCCAGAGATTGCGCCAAAGAGTTTTATTCCGCCGCCTCCACTGGCAGTGCTTGTTCAGAAGTTGTGGTGATTAGTGCTTTGCTGAGAGGATGTTGATAGCTGTACTTTTTGAGGCCATGTCTTGTGCAGTTGTTTTGATGGGCTAGACAGCAGATGTTGTTCGAATGGAGATGTTGTAATGATTAGAGTGTATTTTTAGTCAATATACATGAAGGTAAAAAACATTTTTTTATTTTTTTTATTTTTTTTTAAATTTCCTAACTAACAATGCCTCTTGGTCACAGGTTCAGTCAACAAAGCATCTGGTTTGTGTTCATGTATTAGACTCTAATTTGGGTTTCTATGTGCAACTATAGTATTTCAGTTTTATTTAATTAATTCAGTGTGAATGGTATTTAAAATATCTTGTCTTACTGAGGAAGAACCGTGCCAGATGTGTATGTTGAAGCGCACTTCCACACACAGAACAGTTACACTTGTGTTTTGTTGTTCGTAGTTTTTGTTTCGTAGCTTTTATAGTTGCTGGGGACTTAATTAATTAATTGTGGTAAAGGAAATTTCCTTTCATTCTTTGTTGTTATTCTATGCAGTCAGATTGCATACTAATTCTAGTCAGGGCCAACCGGTTACGAGACTTCGTAATAGGACAGTCAGCTACTAAAATTAAAATTATTTGCATTGTATATAATTAAGCCCCCATGCACCTTCCATGACATCTGTCTGTTTCCTACGATGTACATGTTAGGACCAGTGATTTCAGGACTGTGAAAGTGAGTGTTCTTCATAATTAACTTGAAAATGGCAAAAATGTCACGTATATTACGTAAAGGTTTCATGAAAATGGATGAAAAAGACGTTAAAAGAGCCCTAATACCACAGAAAGAAATAGCTTTTCATCAGGAGACTGTTATTACCTCAAAATTGTTACAGATTACGAGAAAAGTGAGGCATTTTATGTACCCTACCATCACATTTGCCTTATTTGACGGACAGTTATTTCCACATCAAAAGAAATATGTAACATGAGAAAGATCTTAGACCTATCAAGAGATTGTGTCAGTAAGAGTAAATCCAGAAAGCTTTATAACACTTATTGATTTGAAAGGGAATACTTGGAAACGCAGTATCCGCAATGGAAAGGTCTACAATATGAACACCCTGACCAAACGGTATCACACTAATACTCTAGTATTCCTATGCCTATCCGATACGTCGACTAAAATTTATCCGTAAACTATCTTATTTTAAGTACAGAAAACAGCTATTCCTGCGTATGAAGAATGGTGTGAGTATGTGATGCCTATTGGTGTGTCTGATGTTACAAAAACTTTTGATATCGCAACTCACACATGCTGCAGCTTGTCGCCATTGTAAGGACTTTGAGAAAGATGGAATCATTGGCACGAGGAACATGGTAAGATCAGGCCGACGTCTCAGACAGACCGGCTGTAGGATAATGACTCCAGAACGAATGGTGACGAGACGAGCCTCAGTACGAGAATGAGGCAAGTACTGCTACACCATGAGGTGGTCTTAGGGGATGTTCGAGTGGCTCTGCTGAAGGAGCAGCTCACGTCAGTTAAAATCTCGGTGGAGGTTAAAGGCAGAGCCTCACAAAAGTTGTTAAGGAACTGATCACTAGAAGCTGAGTTGAGATCTCGAGTTGCTGCACGTCGTTTACCGCTAGCACCATACCACAGACAACGGAGCTGTGCATTGTGTACAACCAGAATGAACTGGAACACTGAGTGATATTCTGTGGTGTTCAGAGACGAATCTTGCTCCCATTGTTGCAGGCAGACTGACGTCAACGTTCCTGTAGACGACATGGTAACAGATCACAGCTGGCAGCAATTCTCGAGACTTGCAGCTCTCCAATTGCTGAATTGCTGAATTTGAGATTGTCCTAAATGTTTTCTCCAAAAATTATTTCGAGCAGTTAGTCCACGAACCCACGCGAATTGTAAATGGTTGCGAAAACACACTTGACCTCTTAGCCACAAACAATCCAGAGCTAACAGAGAGCATCATGACTGATACAGGCATTAGTGATCAAAAGGTCGTTGTAGCTAGGCTCAATATCGTTTCTTCCAAATCCACCAGAAACAAACGCAAAATAATTTTACTCAAAAAAGCAGATAAAGTGTCTAGCCTTCCTAAGAGACAATCTCCATTCCTTCCGAACTGACTATGCAAATGTAGACGAGACGTGGCTCAAATTCAAAGATATAGTAGCAACAGCGATTGAGAGATTCATACCTCATAAATTGGTAAGAGATGGAACTGATCCCCCATGGTACACAAAACAAGTCCGAACGCTGTTGCAAAGGCAACGGAAAATGCATGCGACGTTCAGAAGAACGCGAAATCCCGAAGGTTGGCTAAAATTTACAGACATGCGAAATTTGGCACGGACTTCAATGCGAGATGCCTTTAATACGTTCCACAACGAAACATTGTCTCGAAATTTGGTAGAAAATCCGAAGAAATTCTGGTCGTATCTAAAGTACACAAGCGGCAAGACGCAGTCAATACCTTAGCTGCGCAGTGCCGATGGTACTGTTAACCGACGACTGTGCCGCTAAAGCGGAGTTATTGAACGATGTTTTCCGAAATTCCTTCACCAGGGAAGACGAATGGAATATTCCAGAATTTGAAACACCAACAGCTGCTAGCATGAGTTTCATAGAAGTAGATACCTTAGGGGTTGCGAAGCAACTCAAATCGCTTGACACGGGCAAGTCTTCAGGTCCAGATTGTATACCGATTAGGTTCCTTTCAGATTACGCTGAGACAATAGCTCCCCACTTAGCAATCATATACAACGGCTCGCTCACCGATAGATCTGTACCTACAGATTGGAAAATTGCGCAGATCGCACCAGTGTTTAAGAAGGGTAGTAGGAGTAATCCATCTAACTACAGACCCATATCATTGACGTCGGTTTGCAGTACGGTTTTGGAGCACATACTGTATTTAAACATTATGAATCACCTCGAAGGGAACGATCTATTGATACGAATCAGCATGGTTTCAGAAAACATCGTTCTTGTGCAACGCAGCTAGCTCTTTATTCACACGAAGTAATGGCCGCTATCGACAGGGAATTTCAAGTTGATTCCGTATTTCTAGATTTCCGGAAACCTTTTGACACCGTTTCTCACAAGCGACTTCTAATCAAGTTGCGAGCCTATGGGGTAACGTCTCAGTTGTGCGACTGGATTCGTGATTTCCTGTCAGGAAGGTCGCAGTTCGTAGTAATAGACGGCAAATCATCGAGTAAAACTGAAGTGGTATCAGGTGTTCCCCAGGGAAGCGTCCTGAGACCTCTGCTGTTCCTGATCTTTATAAATGACCTGGGTGACAATCTGAGCCATTCTCTTAGGTTGTTCGCAGATGATGCTGTAATTTACCGTCTAGCAAGGTCATCCGAAGACCAGTATCAGTTGCAAAGCGATTTAGAAAAGATTGCAGTATGGTGTGGCAGGTGGCAGTTGACGCTAAATAACGAAAAGTGTGAGGTGATCCACATGAGTTCCAAAAGAAATCCGTTGGAATTCGATTACTCGATAAATAGTACAATTCTCAAGGCTGTCAATTCAACTAAGTACCTGGGTGTTAAAATTACGAACAACTTCAGTTGGAAAGACCACATAGATACTAATGTGGGGAAGGGGAGCCAAGGGTTGCGTTTCATTGGCAGGACAATTAGAAGATGCAACAATTCCACTAAAGAGACAGGTTACACTACACTCGTTCGTCCTCTGTTAGAATATTGCTGCGCGGTGTGGGATCCTTACCAGGTGGGATTGACGGAAAGCATCGAAAGGGTGCAAGAAAGGGCAGCTCGTTTTGTATTATCACGTAATAGTGGAGAGAGTGTGGCAGATATGATACGGGAGTTGGGATGGAAGTCATTAAAGCAAAGACGTTTTTCGTCGCGGCAAGATCTATTTACGAAATTTCAGTTACCAACTTTATCTTCCGAATGCGAAAATATTTTGTTGAGCCCAACCTACATAGGTAAGAATGATCATCAAAATAAAATAAGAGAAATCAGAGCTCGGACAGAAAGGTTTAGGTGTTCGTTTTTCCCGCGCGCTGTTCGGGAGGGGAATGGTAGAAAGATAGTGTGATTGTGGTTCGATGAACCCTCTGCCAAGAACTTAAATGTGAACTGCAGAGTAATCATGTAGATGTAGATTTGTCATGTGCAAAGTTTTGGGCTATGATAGCAGTATAGATTTTGTAGTTGTTGAAGAAAGGCTGCATGCTCGGTATCGTGTCATAAGGATGGTAAATTCTGTAGTATTCTTCATGACCTTTGTACCAAGTCGTTTATTCCAATAGAATAAAGTAACATTGCACGCAGCAGTTCACACCACGAATACCTTCAGGAGTTTTTTAAAACTCGAGTAGCTTGACCGGTCTCCTGAGCTGCTGTGTGTAGAGAAAGTCTTTCCTACTAGCCTCCAGCAAAAATCATTATTAACAGACACAGCAAGTGTTCCAGGTAACGTAAGAAATTCTTGAAGATGATGTTATGGAGTCTGTTTATTTTCATATCACAACGAATACAAGAATGTATTCAAGCCTATGGGGATCCAAGTGGCACGAAGTTTTAATCAGTGTCACCGTATAGTTGATGAACATCTCAACAAAGCAAGTGAATATAGACTGGTGTCTCATGGTCTAACACTACCCATTTCCGCCAAAATAATTTACTTGCACAACAATGGACCTCGCCAAGGTGGAGTAATTCGCTTGCCTCAATGACACAGGCAGTCATACACTACGTGTAACCACAACGGAAAGTTATCTGTGGAAAGGCCAACAGTTGTTTCAGTAGATGTAGGGTCAACAGTCGGATTGATTCCTGATCTAGCACTGTAACTCGCAACCAACCGAATACCATCTTGACAAATTCGTATTGCAAGTGGCCGAAAGCAATGAGAAAGTACAGCCGTTGCTGCTTCAGAGGGCATGTACCCGTACTGTATGATTTAATTGTGACGTCATTCTCTTGTGTAAGATGATCCAGAGGAAAATCAGTCCCCCAGGAAGATCTCCAGCCGGGGTCTTCTCAGGACAATGTAGTCGTCATGAAATAGAAAACTGTCGTTCTACGCGTCAGACCGTGAAATGTTAGATCGCTTAGTAGGGTGGGTGTTTAGAGAATTTAAAAATGTACGTTGTTACGTTGAATTTAGGAATAGCGCAAATTATTCAAGTGCGAGGACAGGAAGAACAGGATTGCTGGTTTGGTGAGTACAGTTATTCAACACAAAGTCACTTGGGAGTAACGCAGGCGAAAGTTTAATACGGAGTATGAAAACAAAAATGAGAGAAGGCTGCTAGGAATAGCGTAACGAACACATTATCGTAACACAGAAAGCTACTACACCATTACCCACAGTAGTAGAACAAATGTATATTCCAACTAGATCCTCAGACGAAGAAGATATTGAAAGAATTTGAGGTAAAGGAAATTATTCAGATAGTTAATGGAGACGAAATTTTAATTGTGGCGGGATAATGAAATACGTTAATAGAAAAAGGAGGAGAAGGAAATATAGTATGAGGTGATGGACTAGGAAATGGAATGAAAGTGGAAGGAACCAGGTACAATTGTGAACAGAACACAATTTGATCATTACCGACACTTGTTTTAAGAAGCCTGAAAGAAGACTGTATTCGTGAAAGAGGCCTAGGAGCAATGAAGGATAGCAAGTTGATTATTTATGGGTAAGACAGAGATTTCGAAATCAGATTTTAAATTTCAAAACATTTCCGGAGTGGGATGTGAATTATGACCATAATTAATTGTTTATAAACAGCGTATTGAAACTGAAGAGGCTACAGAAATGTAGGAAATTAATAAGATGTGACCTGATGAAATAGAAAGAACAGGTTGTTGTGAGCTACAGAGGGAGCACTGGATAACGAGTGAAATGAAAACGTAAATGAAATACAGCAGAAGACATTAGCTTGGAGAGATGAAATAGTGAATGTAGCAGTAAAAGAAGTAGGAAAAAAGACAAGTCCCAGAAGAAACGATAATATAAAGGACGAAAGGAGTAAATATAAAAATGCAGTAAATGGAACTTTTTAAATAAATACGGGTGTTTAGAACAGGAGATTGATGGAAGATGTAAAATTGATAAGTGTGTATTGTTAGAGGGCAAACGTAAGGCTGCAGAAGTGTGCAATACTGGAAGAAAGACACTTATGAAAACCATTGAACAAAAGAGAAGCAGCTGTATGAAAGTCAAGAGCTGAGGCGGAAAGCCACACTAGGCAATGAACTGAAAGCAGACAAGTACACTGAATATATGGAAAGGTTATACAAAGAAAAGAAATCTGAAGATAATGTCATTGAAAATGAAGAAGTAGTAGGGGAAGTTGGGGTAAAGTGGTCAGGGCAGTAAAAGCGGCCATTGCTTATTTTTTCCCCGGAATAGTGCTGCTGCCTAGCGAGAAGTGGTCGGACTAGTTCTAATATGCACCATCACTGGTGTCGGCGAGTTTGACACAGGAAGTTTGTTCCGTTATATTTTAGTAAAAACTTTTCTGATTTTAAATCGTTGAAGTATTGTAAGTTATACTAGTCTTGTTACCTCGTTTATATTCGGATTAATATTTTTGTACCATATCAATGTTTCAATAAAGTTTTTTGGACTACAAATGTAGTTCCTGTTGTTTGTTTCCGTTTATTAGTTTCGCCTGAAAACCCCTAACGCCGGCATGGTGTCCGATTGGGAAAAGTGGCCAAGCTACTTCCATGTATCATGCGTAATACTTCAGATCCGATTTACTTGCAATGTCTGAGTTACTTTGTAATATTTTAAACCATCTCCGTTCTATTACATGTGGCCTAATACAAAAATCCGAATGAAAACAATCTAGCAAGGCGCTTGATACTTTTTTAGAGCTAGGACACCAAGATCCCTAGAATATACATCCGAAAATCAGAACAACAGACATATAAACCTACTGAAAAGGGACTGCCACATTGCACCCCACCCTAGGAAGGAAAACGTGGCCACTTCCTGAACCTTAGGAAAAATCCATATAGCTCCTATATATTATTTTCATTTTAATTACAAATATTTGGTGTGATACCTTGTAATATGTATATTCAAAAAGTGTAGCCAGTAGTTTTATATCGACAATTGGTGTAAACTTAATTTCCCTTTGAGTGTCCACTTTGCTCTACCTTCCCCTAAATGAAGATCAAATGAAAGATAGGGTAGTGACTGAAGCGTTTGACAGAGCACTAATAAATCTAAATCAAAACAAAGCCCTTAGAACAGAGACCCTCGTGAGCCACCCATAACAAAACTATTCAACATGGTGTCTCCCACAAACTAAACAGACAAAATACCCTCAAACTCCCGGAATAAATAAAAAACTGCAGTTTCGAAAAGAGCTAGATCCGATAGGTGTCAACCCTGGCAATACCAACGCATTTTCCATACCCCACATTACTAAGGAGGAAGAACACTTTACACTCACCCTAAAAAAACAACTGAAAAAGATACTAAGTCGTCAATTGTTGTTGTCTTCTATCCTGAAAGTATTAAATATGTCATTCCTTGGTGAAAGTGATATATACTACTAGGACCTACAGTTTGACTAGAAAATTTAAAATATTTATGGTAGTAGAATTCATTGAAGACAAAAAATAGATATTTTTAATTATAAAATATAAAGTAACCGGCTAGATTACAATATTTTCAAAATGTGGGCTCAAAGTGTCCCCCTTCCCCTACCTCCCTTGGTATTACAAGTGTTAATGTTACCCAAATATAATTTTAATAAGTCAGGATTACAAAATACTGACGTAAATTATTTACATATGAATGGAAATGGGTAGAGGCTGGGCTCGTGCAATATCAGTTTGAATTGCTGAGAAATGCATGAATAAAAGAGGTAGTGCTGATTCTCCGACTTCCTTAGAACGCACGTTGCAGGAAGGCAAACTTACGATTATAGTAGTAATGGATGTGGAGAAACCTTTTAACCGTGTTAAATGTAACAGGGACCAAAAGTTATTCATAACTTGCTCATTAACCAGACTGCAGTTGTAAGAGAAGAAAGACAGTAGTTGAGAAGAAGTGTGACTGGGTGGTAGCGTATCCTCTATCTTATTAAATGTGTAAAATAAATAAAGGAAACTAAGAAGTTATTTGGAAAGAAAGTTAAAGTTCAAGAAGTAAAAATACAGACTTCGAAACTCTGAGGTTTGGTGATGGTATTGTAATTCAGTCAGAGACTTCAAATTATTGGAAGAGCAGTTGAACGGAATGGACACCGCCTTAAAGAAAGGTTATGAAATGAAAGTAACAAGATTAAAACAATGGTGATGGAAAGTAGTTGAACTATATCAGGAAATGGTGAGGGAATTACAATAAGAGACAGGAGACATAGTAGTGTGTGATTTTTGCTATTTGGACAGCCAAATAACTGATGATGACCGAAGAACGGAGGACTTGAAATGCAGACTGGCAATAACAGGAAAGCGTTTCCAAAAAACAGATTTTTTTTGAGTTATCAGTCTCCTGGATGGTTTGATTTGGTACGCCAAAAATATGCCTACCTCTTCATCTGAGAGTAGCACTTTCAATCTATATACTAGATGTATTTCTACGGTACTTATCCTCTGCAGCTCCCTGTAGTATCATATAAGTTATTCCGTGACGTCTTAACAGATGTTTTATCATCGTGTCCCTTCCTGTTGTCAGTATTTTCCGTATATTCCTTTCCTCGTCGATTCTGGAGAGAATATCCTCATTGTATAACTTATCAGTCCACTTAGTTTTGAACATTCATCTGTAGCACCACACCTTAAATGCTTCGAATCTTTTCTCTTCCGTTTTCACCCAGTCCATGTTCCACTACCATACAGTGCTTTGCTCCAGACATGCACTGTCAGAAATTTCTTCCTCAAATTAAGGTCTATATTTGACACTAGTAGATTTCTCTTGGCAGCGCTAGTCTGCTATTTATGTCCTCCTTGCTACCTTCGCCATACGTTATTTTGCTGTCTAGGTAGCAAAATTTCTTATCTTCGTCTGCTTCGTGCTCCCCAGTTCTGATGTTAAGTTTCTCGCTGATTCATTTCTGATACTTCTAATTACTTTCGTCATTCTTCGATTTTCTCTCAGTCCATATTATAGCTAGCTGGCCTGTTCATTCCTTTCAATACATCTTGTAATTCTTTTTCACTTCCACTAAGGATAACAATGCCATCAGCGAATCTTAACACTGATATCTTTTCACCTTGATTTTTAATCCGACTCTTGAAACTATCTTGTATTTTCGTCATTGCTTCTTCGATGTAGAGATTTAACTGTTGGAGAAACGTCTACATGCCTGCCTTACACCAAATTTTACCCGAGTATTTCGTTCTTGAGATCCGGCCTTATTGTTCCGTCTTGTTCTTGAACGAAATGTGTGTTACCCGTCTTTCCCTACAGCTTACCGCCATTTTTCGCAGAATTTCTAACATCTTGCACAATTTTACATTGTCGAACGCTTTTTCCAGTCTACAGTTCCTATGAATGTGTCCTCATTTCTCTTAAGTCTTGCTTCAAATACCATTTGCAGCATTACAACTGCCTTGTTGGTGCATTAGCCGCTGCTAACGTCAAATTGATCGTCATCTTAGAGTTTCCCAATTTCCTTTCCCATTGTTATGTGTATTATTCTTGTAAGTGAAATTAGTCAATACTGAATTTAAATGTAAAGAAGACTTTACTGAACATATTTGTCTGGTGCGCAGCGTTGTAAGGAAGTTAAACGTCAACAATAAACAGTTGAGACAAGAGGGAAAGAAATATTCGAAAGGTGGAGGTACAGAAAAATACTAATGATTTGATAGTCATGTTGAAAAACTTATGAGAAGGTACTGAACAGACACGTGGAAAAAAGAAATTTATGGCGTAACATGACTAAAACCAAAAACGAGTTACAGGCCACATACTAGGACTTCAAGACATTGTCAGTTTAGTGATGGAGGGAAGCGTGGTGCTTAAAAGCAGAGGAAGGAGACAGGATCGAGTACGGCTGTTATATTAAAACTGCTGTAGCTTGCAGTAGTTAAATAGAAGTGGAGAAGAGATGTGCACAGGATGAACTAGGGTGCCACCTGACGTGAGCCGCAACATACCTCAGACGCTCACGTTCAGATCAGAGGTGGTGCGGGATTTTTGGTTCATCCATTTCTTCGTACACGAGTTGCTGCGTGCAAGAGTGAAATTGGGAGGGGAACAAGACGATTTTTCAGGCCTCTGCGGTTGGAGACAGCAAAGAATGCCTCGGATATTAGGCTAAGATGTAGATATTGTGATGATAGGGAAATGAGACTCTGTATTGGCTTACTGCTCTGATTTTCATTGCTTCTTCACGTGTTTCTAATATACATGCAGAGGATCACAGACACTGGTTTATAAAAACATATTCGAGGCTTGCTAGATTCTCCAATCAATTAACAGAACAATTAGCCACCCCAGCTCATAACTTTATTAAGATTCACACAGTCACGTGTGGAATTACAGACCACTAACCACGGAAGTGCAGATTCTACTGATCTAATCATTTTCGTTTCTACCAATAGGGAAGAGTAGGCGGCAAAATTTTAGTGACAGAAAGGGACGAAAAAAATTAATTTCAAATCAAACAGCAAAAAAATAGAGCAAATGAAGAGAAAAAGTGTAAACGAGAAAAAAGGGAAACACCGAATTCTTTTCAGAAACATACGGAACACTTACTAATAAGTCTTTACTTACTATGACGAAAGTAAACACATTGCCTCTACCCGCCTCACAACTAAAGCAGCCACTGCTTAGTAGGAAACGAAAACAAACATGATCTCGATCATCTCTGTTGAGCACTGGAATGCGGCGCTAGCGCTTACCAGAGATCATGTTGCGACTTGACACCATACCTCCCTCAACCGCTCTTTTTGTCTCTGCAGACCATTTGGCAAGTGTCAGTTGTATTGAGTGGTTGTGTTGATGTTTTGGGTTCTTCGGCGCGCCTCCCATCAGTATAGCACAATTTATAAATCCGAGGAAAACTTCATTAACAGCAGAAAATAGTTCGCACCTTTATTGGTCTACTTTCTTGCAATTAAATAAAACTAGTAATTGGACCCAAATTTGGTTGCACTGTTGTATTAAGTTGAGTTCTAGTTGAGTTCTAGATTTAACTGTTGAGCACATTCTTCCTGTATCAGTTGAGAAGCCCAGATGCAAAAGCCACCAGATTAATTGTTTGTGGATTTTGAGTTCGGCACACTGCCGTATACATTTTTCAGCGCGTACACGATGGAATGGGTTCCAGGGTTCAAAAACCGCTATAAACTGTTAAAGTTGGCTGTAGAAAAGCGTGTTCGATTGCAAAAGCCGCTAACTGCACATTGTCTTCGGGTGCAAAGCCCGCTAAATGTCCAACGATAGCGAAATCCGCCGAGTTCAACAGGCATAGCAGTCGCCGTGCAATGTCCGGATGCAAAGCGCGCCAATTGACATTAGACTTACCAATCTCGACATTCAAAGTTACCTTTCAATTTATTACGATTAGAAGGGATGTTTGTCTTGTACAGAGTTTGGTTGGCTGCGCTGTAGCGAACGCGCACGCAACAATGAAGCTCTCTATGTCGATGCGTGGTCGAAAGCACAGTTCAGCTCATCAGCAGGATGTTAGTTGACGTATTTGCGTGAATATATTGAAGAAAATAAGTGACTTTGTGGATGGTTTAAATGCAGAAGATGGTACAAAGAAGTGGAAGCAACTGAAATAGTAGGAAGAAGTCGAACCCATCGTTGTAGTTGCAAATGACCAGAACGAGGCCTGAGGCGACGGTCCCTCCTGCAAAAGGAAGTGGCTTCCTGATCAGTGGAACTGATGTGTTTCCAAAACAGAACGGTAAGAGCACCTAAAGTATTATTAAAGCAACGTTATGCAATGAAAACTGTGTTGAAACTTATTGCTATAGCGTACGTGGAAGGGCCGGCCGGAGTGGCCATGTTGTTCTAGGCGCTACAGTCTGGAGCCGAGCGACCGCTACGGTCGCAGGTTGGAATCCTGCCTCTGGTATGGATGTGTGTGGTGTCCTTAGGATAGTTAGGTTTAATTAGTTCTAAGTTTTAGGCGACTGATGACATCAGAAGTTAAGTCGCATGGTGCTCAGAGCCATTTGAAACGTACATGGAAGGATTAGTGGAAGTTACTGGTAACTGACATTTCCGGATTCCAAAATCCAAAAAAATTGTGTTCACGAAAATCAAAAACAAGAAGATCCGTCTTGTTCACGAAGAGCCCTTTAACAGTTAGGTAGCTGGAGAGGGGAAGAGCACCCTGGCACAACACTAATCGTAGGCGCTGTAGAACTTTCAAAAACGGAACTCGGAGCCATCAAAAAACTTTGGGAGCTTCATTTTGGTGAAGACTGGGCGACCAACGACAAACTCTCAAATTTTAAAACGAGGAGTCAGAGGAGCAGAAAGGCATTCCTAGAGTCGCTGCTGCCGCTGCCAGCCAGAAGAAGAAGCCGGAAAAGATTTTGAATTGATGGACTGTGTTGAGGTCGATGTCATTTAAAAGCAATGTTCAGCTATTTTCATTTTCTAGAATTTTTTTTCGCCGTTTTATCCAAGATACAACTTTCTGCCAATTTCATTATTTTATGAAATTTTGTCGATACTTTACTAAGATGCAATTCGGACCTTATTTTGTTTTTACAATATCTTGTGTTGTTAAAAATGCTGTGATGTATCCTTTAAAAATACCTAATGCTGAACGTTCATATTTGTTCTCTTTTTGACGTTAAGTAAGTTTTTCCTAGTAAAATAATGTCACCTTCATATTTTTATATGCCAGTTTTGTAGAATTTTCTGATTTTTCTTTGATTTAAAACGTATTTTGTTTAGATTAGCTATAATTAAATTCCACCTTTATCTAATCCCTATAATATCAGCGAACAGCGGATTTTACAACCGAATGATTGTTTATGATTGGATAGATACGTTTGCAAAACCCGCTAACTGCATAAATCGGGTGCAAAAACCGCTAAGTCAATATTTCACTCACGATTTTAAAGTATAAAACACAGTCGCAGATATCCGCCATTAATATCGTGAAACTAATCATTTCGAAAAGAAAAGAAGTCTTTACCATTAATAGTTTGGATGGGACGAGTTTTTCGCGGTTATGTCAGTTTTACTTGTAATGCAGTTAGCGGCTTCTGCATCTGGGCTAATCAATTACTTAGCGAAATTCCAAAACTGGAGGTTAAAAATAAGTACTAACTTCCAGCATGCTGAAGTGGTAATCAATACAATGGAGAAACAGTCAAAGTTGCAAATTTCACTTTTACTTACTTGATGACCAAGGTCGGGAGGTACGCATAGGCAAAGGGTTAAAACTGACTTTCTGTCACCTTCGTTCAACGAATAAAAGTAGAATAGGTAATACTAGGTAATACACAATGTTGTGTCGTTAGATGATGGTGGTAGTGACGGTGACAGGGATGGGGGATATCGCGAAGGTCGACGTTAGTCAAACAGAGGGGGCATCATTTAGATCGCACTCAGGGCAGAAAAACACTTTGCAACGGCCCTTTCTCTAAAGGAACACTTAGGTTCAGGTAATCGTTACAATGAAAGTAACATACAGACGTAGGCACATTTAGCCAAACGCACATTGGAAACCAATAACCCAAGTGCAGATGCACGTACAGGCAAGCTTTGAAATCCTATTTTAGTGTATAACCTTAAGTGAAGATAATGCTCACTTACGTAGGGCTTGCTATAGCTTATCGGTCATCTGAGGCTGCTCGATCTGAGACTCATCTCGGTCTGGAACTCTGCTTCTCGCTGGACCGTGTCTTGCTTGACGTTTGAGGACCTGTACATTCAGTTTTTGAGTCTGTTTGCTTACGGTCGGTACGTGACTGCGTCACTTTTTACCTCCAGTTCGCCATCAGTGAGCGTGATATCAGCGGTTTCTCAATGAGAATGATCACTTACTGGACGAGTTGCACTGTACGTCTCAACCGAAATTACAAAGCTTACAGGTAATGTTCATATCATCATCATCAGTGTTCTGCCAAAATACAGGTTTTCAAATGGTAGTTCTCCAGGCTGTCCAGTCTTCTGCCATCCTCTTCAGGTCTGCATAATTTCCTCTTCCCTTTATGTCATCTATCACTTCGTATCTCCTTCTTCCTCTCAGTCTCCTCCCACAAACCAACCCTACCAAAGTATCTGCTAGCAAGAAATCCCTTCTCAATGAATGACCCAACCAGTTCTTCTTCCATTCCCTTACAAACTTCTGCAGACATCTTCTTACCAATACTCTTTCATTACTCACTCTTTCCATCCAGCTTATTCTCTCCATTCTCCTCCACATCCACATCTCAATTGCTTCTAACCTTTTTCCATCCTCTCGTCTCAGCGTCCATGTTTCTGCCCCATATAGTGCCACACTCCAGACGAAACATTTGCCATGCCTTTTCCTTAGCCCTTTATCTAATTTGCCACATAAGAGTCTCCTCTTTCTGTCGAATGCCTCCTTCACTATGGCAGTTCGAGTTTCCGTCTGCTGGTGACATCTCAAGTCTTCAGTTATTGTGCTTCCAAGATACTTAAATGCACTTTCTTCTTGGCTAATGGTAGAGCGTCATATTTTAATACTGGACAGTCTGCATCTTGTACTGATGACCATACTCTTTGTTTTTGCTGTGTTTATTTGCATCGCATATTCCACACAAGCTTCATTCAGATCTTTCAGCACGTTGTTCTCTGTCCGCTCACTTTCAGCCACTAATACCATGTCATCAGCAAATCTTATACATTTTATCCTCTTTCCACCAATATACACTCCTGGAAATGGAAAAAAGAACACATTGACACCGGTGTGTCAGACCCACCATACTTGCTCCAGACACTGCGAGAGGGCTGTACAAGCAATGATCACACGCACGGCACAGCGGACACACCAGGAACCGCGGTGTTGGCCGTCGAATGGCGCTAGCTGCGCAGCATTTGTGCACCGCCGCCGTCAGTGTCAGCCAGTTTGCCGTGGCATACGGAGCTCCATCGCAGTCTTTAACACTGGTAGCATGCCGCGACAGCGTGGACGTGAACCGTATGTGCAGTTGACGGACTTTGAGCGAGGGCATATAGTGGGCATGCGGGAGGCCGGGTGGACGTACCGCCGAATTGCTTAACACGTGGGGCGTGAGGTCTCCACAGTACATCGATGTTGTCGCCAGTGGTCGGCGGAAGGTGCACGTGCCCGTCGACCTGGGACCGGACCGCAGCGACGCACGGATGCACGCCAAGACCGTAGGATCCTACGCAGTGCCGTAGGGGACCACACCGTCACTTCCCAGCAAATTAGGGACACTGTTGCTCCTGGGGTATCGGCGAGGACCATTCGCAACCGTCTCCATGAAGCTGGGCTACGGTCCCGCACGCCGTTAGGCCGTCTTCCGCTCACGCCCCAACATCGTGCAGCCCGCCTCCAGTGGTGTCCCGACAGGCGTGAATGGAGGGACGAATGGAGACGTGTCGTCTTCAGCGATGAGAGTCGCTTCTGCCTTGGTGCCAATGATGGTCGTATGCGTGTTTGGCGCCGTGCAGGTGAGCGCCACAATCAGGACTGCATACGACCGAGGCACACAGGGCCAACACCCGGCATCATGGTGTGGGGAGCGATCTCCTACACTGGCCGTACACCACTGGTGATCGTCGAGGGGACACTGAATAGTGCACGGTACATCCAAACCGTCATCGAACCCATCGTTCTACCATTCCTAGACCGGCAAGGGAGCTTGCTGTTGCAACTGGACGATGCACGTCCGCATGTATCCCGTGCCACCCAACGTGCTCTAGAAGGTGTAAGTCAACCACCCTGGCCAGCAAGATCTCCGGATCTGTCCCCCATTGAGCATGTTTGGGACTGGATGAAGCGTCGTCTCACGCGGTCTGCACGTCCAGCACGAACGCTGGTCCAACTGAGGCGCCAGGTGGAAATGGCATGGCAAGCCATTCCACAGGACTACATCCAGCATCTCTACGATCGTCTCCATGGGAGAATAGCAGCCTGCATTGCTGCGAAAGGTGGATATACACTGTACTAGTGCCGACATTGTGCATGCTCTGTTGCCTGTGTCTATGTGCCTGTGGTTCTGTCAGTGTGATCATGTGATGTATCTGACCCCAGGAATGTGTCAATAAAGTTTCCCCTTCCTGGGACAATGAATTCACGGTGTTCTTATTTCAATTTCCAGGAGCGTATATTCCTCTTTTCCCATCTAAGCTTTTCGCAATAACCTCTTCAATTTATACGTTAAAAAACAGTGGGGAAAGGCAGCAACCTTTTCTAACACCTCGTCCAATGCTGCTTCCTTCTGACATTTTATTTCCAATCCTTATCCTTACTTTCTGGTGTAAATATACCGGGTGATCAAAAAGTCAGTATAAATTTGAAAATAAACCACGGAATAATGTAGATAGAGAGTTAAAAATTGACACACATGCTTAGAATGACATGGGATTTTATTAGAACCAAAAAAATGTTCACAAAATGTCCGACAGGTGCGCTGGACAGCAAAACGTCAGTGACTGCGCATGACAATCGTGTATAAAAGGAGCTGTAATAAGAGAGAGAATCTCCTCCGCCTCACTCATATCCTCTCCCTCCAGCTTAACTCCTGTCGCTCCACCATTTTTGTCTTCCTTGACCTCGGAAAGGCCTATGACCGTGTCTGGCATCCCAGTCTCCTGTTTAAACTCCAAACCTACGCTCTTCCTATCAACTACATCCGTCTAATAGCCTCCTTCCTCTCCCACCGCCCCTCCTATGTTACCATCCATAATGCCAATTCCCACACATTCTACCCCTCTGCAGATGTGCCCCAGGGCTCTGTCCTCTCCCCTCTCCTCTACCTCCTGTACAGGGCAGATATGCCCCAACCCCCCCTCCAGTACACCTCTTGCAATATGCTGATGACACCGCATTCCTCGCCCTTGCTCCTACCCTCCAACGGTCCCAACGCCTTCTCCAGAATCACCTTGACCTGTCTGCTGCATGGTCTAATCAGTGGCTCCTGAAAATCAATCCTTCCAAGACCCAGGCAACCATCGTAGGTCGTACCACTCGCTCCTTCCGGCTCCTGGATTTCTCCCTTAATGTCTGCGCCCATCCTGTCCGCCTCACCTCCACCCTCACCTACCTTGGCCCCACCATTGAGCGTCACCTCACCTGGATCCCTCATCTCTGCTCCATCCAATCCAAAGCCCACAACAGACTCTGACTCCTCAAACTCCTCTCTGGAAGGACATGGGGGTTGCACCCCTCTACCATCCTCCACACCTACAAATCCTTAATCCGTCCCATCCTCTGTTATGCCAGTCCTGCCTGGATATCTGCCTCCCCTCCAAATTCTATAAGTCCCTCCAAATCCTTGGGCATCATGCACTCCGCCTCGCTTTCCGTATGTGCCTCCCGTCCCCCACGCGGGTCTCATTCCTTTCCCCCATCTGCCCCTATTCCTCGAACATATTCGGATCCTCTATACCTCCCACCGCCTTGATCCCCCTCACCCCTTGGTTGCTCCTCCCCTCTCCCATCCCTGCCCCCTGCCCCATCTTCACAGTTGTGTCCCCCCTACCCTCCATCTCTACACCCTTCATCTCCTTTCCCAAGGTGGCTTCCATCAATTCCCCCTCCCGGATGATGCCCTCTGTCCCTCCATTTATCCCTCCCATCAACTCTGATCCTCACTCCCCCTCCTTTCCTCTGTCGGTTTCCTGGGCTCCCTCTGCCCCGTTCCATCCACTTTTTTCCCCATCTCCCCTCTCTCTGCCCCCTTTTCTCCCCGAGCCCTTTAGCATTTCCCTCCTCTGCCTCCTCTCATTCCCTCTCGCGTCTGCCCTGCCGCTCTCCCCCTTCATTAGTCCTCTCCCTCCTTGGTTCCCCCCTTTTCGTTTTTTTTCCTTCCTCCCTCCTTGTTCTTCCCCATTCTCCAGGTCCCCTACCCCCCATCTGCCTTTGGTTCGGGAGTGTCATCTTTGTGCCACCCTTTTTGTGCAGTGTTTTACAGTGAGTGTTTTACAGTGAGTGTTCCGTGTTGTGTTTGTTGGGAAGTGTTGCGAAAGGCCATCATACTGTCGCTGGGTGTGCTTTTTATCTCTTGCGAACAGAAACCAGACTGTCGCCGTGTTTTTTAATTGTGTGTGTATTATGTTACTTGTCTGATTCCTGTGTCTTTTATTAACATTGCTAACCCCTTTTGCTTTCTGTTTTAACTTTCCGCATTTTTCCGCCATTTTACACTTTACGTCACCGTTTTATCGCCTGTTTTTCTTGTTTCTTTTCTTCTTCCGTTTTAAAATAAGACTCTGTAGGCTGTAGAGCAGCATACTAAGCTGCTGCCAGCCAGCCCCCTTCGGGGGAATTGAAAATCAATAATGGAAAAAAAAGAGAGAGAATCAGATGCGCCAGCAGTCGCAGCATGTTGACGTTACCTGAAAAGAGGCTTTTAGTGAAGCTGTAAAATCATAATGGGGAATGTGCTCGTTCAGCATTACGATACTATCGCCATAGGAAAGGTATTCGAACGGGTAAAGGTCCATTGACGAGTGCAGCTGTGGCGAGAATGATTTAGAAGTTCGAAGCCACGGGTTGTTTAGACGATAGACCCCGTAGTGGCCGACTGAGTACAAGGCGTAATGCTGCTGAGACAGTTCAGGAAGAAATGGAGACTGTAACGGGTTCGTCTACGCGCGGGGAAGTCAGCGCTCGTGCAGTCGCACGTCGCACCGGAATTCCATACACTACTGTTTGGTTGGCACTTAGGCGTACCCTCCGATACTATCCGTACAAAATCCATCGGCATCATGAACTGTTACCTGGAGATTTAGTGAAGTGGAGGGCATTTGCGATGTGGGCGTTTCAAAAGATGGCAGGAGATGAGGATTGGTTGAGTTACGTGTTGTGGACTGACGAAGCTCATTTCACGCTCCGAGGGTCTGTCAACGCCCACAACTGCAGAATTTGGGCTACCTAAAATCCTAGAACTGTAGAGGAAACTCCATTGCACGACGAGAAAGCCACGGTATGGGTTGGATTTACCACGTCTACCTTTATCGGGCCTTTTTTCTTCGAGGAAGTGCGTGATTCTGGTTTTGTTCCTGTAGAGAACATAATCTTTGCTTTGTCTTACTTTGTTATGCTAATTATTGCTATTCTGATCAGATGAAGTGCCATCTGTCGGACATTTTTTGAATTTTTATATTTTTTTGGTTCTAATAAAACCCCATGTCATTCCAAGCATGTGTGTCAATTTGTACCTCTCTATCTACATTATTCCGTGATTTATTCACTTTTCAAATTTATGCTGACTTTTTGATCACCCTGTAGATTCTGTATCAGTCGTCTCTCTTTCCAATCTACTCCATTCCTCTTCAAAATATCCATCAGCTTGTTCCACTGAACTCTTTCAAAAGGCTTTTCTAAATCTATGAAAATAGCAAAGATTTCTCTACCTTTTTCCACATATCTTTCCCCTATAGTTCTTAACAGGCCAATAGCATCTCCACCGAGCGAGGTGGCGCAGTGGTTAGACACTGGCCTCGCATTCGGGAGGACGACGGTTCAATCCCGCGTCCGGCCATCCTGATTTAGGTTTTCCGTGATTTCCCTAAATCGCTCCAGTCAATTGCCGGGATGGTTCGTTTCAAAGGGCACGACCGACTTCCTTCCCCGTCCTTCCCTAATTCGATGAGACCGATGACCTCGCTGTCTGGTCTCCTTCCCCAAAACAACCCAACCCAACAGCATCTCTTGCCGGCCGGAGTTGCAGAGCGGTTGTAGGCACTACAGTCTGGAATCGCGCGACCGCCGCGGTCGCAGGTTCGAATCCTGTCTCGGGCATGTATGTGTGCGATGTCCTTAGGTTAGTTAGGTTTAAGTAGTTCTAAGTTCTAGGGAACTGATGACCTCAGAATTTAAGCCCCGTAGTGCTCAGAGCCATTTGAGTAGCATCTCTTCTTCCTTTTGCTCTTCTAAATCCGAACTGTTCCTCTGCAATCCCTCTATCCAGCTTGCCAAATAGCCTTTTATTCAACACTCTCAGCAAGACTTTAGCTCCATGAAAATTAGACTGATGGTCAGGTGCTCTTGACATTTTTTAGTGTTCATAAAGATACGATTTTTCCTTTTTTGTCTGCCTGTGTTTCACGATTCGGCCATTACAAACTGCAACAAACCTGTCTTCATGCTTGATACGAGAACAGGGTGAGAGGATTTATTACGTAAAAAAAGAATAGAGACCGAGAACTTTTCACCGTTCTGTTGTAAAGTGACAAGTTGCGTCACAGTGGCCGGGGAAGAAACTTGACCGACGCGTCCGCAGTGACAGCGGCCGAGGGTAGTCGGCAGGTGGTCGGACACGGCATTAGCGGACAGGTGGGTGGGGGGACACCGCCGCGGTGTGCGCTGGGAGGCGGCTGCGGAGCGGCGCGAGATTAATCGCGCGGACGAGACTGTGGCGTGGCTTGGCGGGCGGCAGGCGTGATGTCACCGGCCGCCGCCGCCGTTCCCACGCCCCGCGGCGGCGCGCGTGGGCGGCCAGGACCGCGCAGTGACACCCCGACACAGGCCGGCTTTCAGCGTAGCGTGCGTTAACAGCGGAGCACTCAGCGCTTTAATAGCGAATTTTACTGCGTGGGTGTGCCGTCGAGAATGTAGGGTATTTCCGCTGGGCCCAGATCCGTTACTGCTCATCTACATCTACATATACATAGATACTTCGGAATCCACCCTACGGCGCATGACTGAGGGTACCTCGTACCACTAATAGTCATTTCCTTCCCTCTTCCACTCGCAAATAGACCGAGGGAAAAACAACTATGTGCCTCCGTATGAGCCCTAATGTCTCGTATCTTGTCTTCGTCGTACTTACGCGCAATGTTCGTTGGAGACAAAGGAATACTTCCGGAGACAGCTTTAAATGCTAGTTCTCAAACTTTTCTCGATAGTTTTCCGCAAAAGAAATTTCGCCTTCCCTCCATGGACTGCCATTTGAGTTCCCGAAGCATCTCCGTAACACTTGCGTGTTGCTCGAAACTGTTGTTGTTATGGTCTTCAGTCCTGAGACTGGTTTGATGCAGCTCTGAATCTGCTTAGTGTATTCATCTCTTGGTCTCCCTCTGTGATTTTTACCCTCCACGCTGCCCGACAATGCTAAATCTGTGATCCCATTATGCCTCAGAACATGTCCTACCAACCGGTCCCTTCTTGTCAAATTGTGCCACAAACTCCTCCCCAGTTCTGTTCAAAACCTCCTCATTAGTTATGTGATCTGCCCATCTAATCTTCAGCATTCTTCTGTAGCACCACATTTCGAAAGCTTCTATTCTCTTCTTGTCCAAACTATTTATCGTCTATGTTTCACTTCCACACATGGCTACACTCCATACAAATACTTTCAGAAATGACTTTCTGACATTTAAATGTATATGTCGATGTTAACAAATTTCTCTTCTTCAGAAACGCTTTCCTTGCCATTTTATATCCTCTCTACTTCGACCATCATCAGTTATTTTGCTCCCCAAAGAGCAAAGCTCCTTTACTACATTAAGTGTCTCATTTCCTAATCTAATTCCCTCAGCATCATCCGACTTCATTCGACTACATTCCATAATCCTCGTTTTGCTTGTGTTGATGTTCATCTTATATCCTCCTTTCAAGACACTGTCCATTCCGTTCAACTACTCTTTCAAGTCCTTTGCTGTCACTGACGTAATTACAACGTCATCGGCGAACCTCAAAGTTTTTATTTCTTCTCCATGGATTTTAATACCTACTCCGAATTTTTCTTTTGTTTCCTTTACTGCCTGCTCAATATACAGATTGAATAGCGTCGGGGAGAGGCTACAACCATGTCTCACTCCCTTCCCAACCATTGCTTCTCTTTCATGCCCCTCGACTCTTATAACTGCCATCTGGTTTCTGTACAAATTGTAAATAGCCTTTCGCTCCCTATATTTTACCCCTGCCACCTTTAGAATTTGAAAGAGAGTATTCCAGTCAACACTGTCAAAAGCTTTCTCTAAGTCTACAAATGCTAGGAACGTAGGTTTGCCTTTCCTTAATCTTTCTTCTAAGATAAGTTGTAAGGTCAGTATTGCCTCATGTGTTCCAATATTTCTGCGAAATCCAAACTGATCTTCCTCAAGGTCAGCTTCTACCTCTTTTTCCATTCGTCTGTAAACAATTCGTGTTAGTATTTTGCAGCTGTGACTTATTAAACTGATAGTTCGGTAATTTTCACATCTTTCAACACCTGATTTCTTTGGGATTGGGATTATTATATTCTTCTTGAAGTCTGAGGGTATTTCGCCTGTCTCATACATCTTGCTCACCATATGGTAGAGTTTTGTCAGGACTGGCTCTACCAAGGCCGTCAGTAGTTCTAATGGAATGTTATCTACTCCCGGGGCCTTGTTTCGTCTCAGGTTTCCAAATTACCAGTAATAAATCTAACAGCCCGCATCTGAATTGCTTCGATGTCTGTCTTTAATCCGCTCTGGCACGGACCCCGAACACTCGAGCACTGCTCATGAATAGATCGCTCTAGCGTCGTATATGCGGTCTCCTTTACAGGTGAACCACACTGTCCTAGAATTATCCCAATAAACCGAAGTCGACCATTCGTCTTTCCTACCACAGTCCTCACGTACTCGTTTCATTTCATATCGCTCTGCCACACTAGGCCCAGATATTTAAACCGCGCGACTGTATCAAGAGAGACGCTACTATTGCTGGGTTCAAATGAAAAAAATGGCTCTGAGCACTATGGGACTTAACATCTGACGTCATCAGCCCCCTAGAACTCAGAACTACTTAAATATAACTAACCTAAGGACACCACACCATGCCCGATGCAGGATTCGAACCTGCGACCGCAGCGGTCGCGCGGTTCCAGACTGAAACGCCTACAACCGCTCGGCCACACTGGCCTGCTGCTATTGCTGTATCAGATCATTACAGGTTTGTTTTTCCTACTCATCCGCATTACCTTAGATTTTCTCACATTTAGAGCTATCTGCCATTCATCACACCAACTACAAATTTTGTCTAAGTCGACTTGTATTCTCCTACAGTCAGTCATCTACGACACCTTACCTTACACTACAGCATTATTCGCAAACGATAACAGATTGCTGCCCACCCTGTCCGCCAAACCATTTATGTATACAGAGAATAATAGCAGTCCAATTACACTCCTCTGGGTAACTTCTGACGATACCCTTATCTCTCCCTGACGAGAATAAAATACTGCGTTCTATAACTTGAGAAGTCTTGGAGCCACTCACCTATCTGTGAACTAATTCCCTATGCTCGTATCTTCTTTAACAGCCTACAGTGGAGCATCGTGTCAACGCTTTCTGCAAATATAAAAATAATGAATCTACCTGTTCCCTTCATTCATGGCTAGCAGTATAACGTGTGAGAAAAGTACAAGCTGAGTTTCACACGAGAGACGATGATTTCTAAGACCATTCTGATTAGTGGACATAAGCTTCCCGGGCTCCAGAAAATTTATTATACTCTAACTGAGGATATGTTCAAAGATTCTGCAGTAAACCGATGTTAAGGATATTGGTCCAAACCACAGTAAGTGGCACGTCATGAAGCTTTATTTTAGGGGGTTCACTGGAAGACTGGCTGTTGCGTTACCAGCAACTAATAAGACATGCCTAAAAACGACTGACATATGAAATCTAAACTGGGATACATTTAACTTCCTCTGTCTTGTATTTGGCCCGTATAACGACATCGATTTCACCGACCTTTTCGAGTTAGAGAGATTGCGGAGAACGGCAGGGTGGGCAGCCACCTTCGATAACACCACATCTGTATTACTAACTACTGGACTACTATCCAGGAACCCGTAACCCATTACCAGTTTCAGGCTGCTTATCTAAGAGCTTCCAGGGGCAACAAAATGTTACTGTCAATACGTCACGTAATTACTATCCGAATTTAAAAGTTTATAGTGCTATCACAATCTACTCATTAAGGGATACAATTTTATGTTAAAATTTTAATACACTAACACTAAATTACACTTAGATACTGTGTGTTTTTCTTGAGAAAGCCTAACTGATGGCGTCTAAATTCGAGGACTTCAAGCATCCAGTATTTGAGAATGAGTGCACTTAACGACTTCCAACAAATTTTACACATAATTTCAAACTTTTACAAAAGATTCTCTTGTTGATACCCTCCCTCCCCCCTCTCCTTTGCTCCAAAGGATCATAAGAAGAGAGTTTATCGCTTATTACATTTTCCTTTCCATACAGTGAAACATCAGCACCACGATGAAGTTTTAATTTATTACATCTTTGTCAGCGAGTGCATTCACAACATAGTTGGTAGAATGTATCCACAGCGAAGACTGAATATACCGGCAAAACTGTTTCATTGTACGACGCATAGATCAGGAGTTATGACGTCAGAGACATTTAGACGCTTGAAAAACTAGCTTCTGCTTAAAACTTTTAATTATCATCTGACTAAAAGAAAGGTACAAAATTAATTTCTAGTTTGTTTGCACGTTGTCAAACTGTAATTAATTATGGAACTTTAAGCTATCGTGATAATAATTAAAACTTCACGGCTAAAGTACTTTAGACTCAGTCATTGTCACAGACAAGCAACTATCACTTTGAGGAACAAATTATTTCGTTTAAAATGTTCTAAAAATTATTTCAGATCAGGAAGCCCAACAATGGAATAGTAAGTCTGAGATATTCACTTGTGTAGAGCATCTGAAACTACACTGACGGTAAGACAATCGCAACACCAAGAAGGAGTTGTGCTACGTAAACGAAGGTCGGTAGGCCTGTTTCTACATCTGAAAGATGATATGTATTCAAATTTCCTTCCTGTCGCTTAATAGAGATGCTAGTAACTCCACTATGAGGACGCAAATCAGGTTTGCTTTAAATAAACGCTATAACGTTCGCGAGCTACGGTTACCTTTGAGACTGGAAGGAGTGAGCTGATGTCAGTCAAGAATGCATTTAAGTCGACAAAGACGCCATTATCGACACCTCACTGAGTATGAATGGAGTCTTATAATAGGGCTACGAGATGACGGATGTCACTTCTGTGATATTGCAGAAAGACACGGCAGGAATGCAGCCACTGTACATGACCGCTGGCAGCGGCTGTCAAGAGAATGTTCGGTCGCAAGAAGACTGGGCTCCGGAACTTGTACGTCAGTTTGGTGTTTCGATCTGTTGTGCTGCCATTCATGAACAGCTTTCCAGATGTTTTCCACCAGGATAATGATCACCTACGTGCTTCTACTACAATCCGACATGCTCTATGAAGTGTCGACATGTTGCCTTGGCCTGCTCGATATGATGAAGATGATGTTTGGTTTGTGGGGCGCTCAACTATGCGGTCATCAGCGCCCTTACAAATTCCCAGTCTGCACACAGTTCAATCGAGACCCTTTCATGAATGATGAAATGATGAAGACAACACAAACAACCAATCCTCGGGCAGAGAAAATCCCTAACGCGTCCGTGAATCGAACCCTGGACCTCGTGATCCAGGGATAGCAACGATAGCCGCTACACAACGAGCTGCAGAATGGCCTGCTCGATCACCGGATATCTCTCCAATTGACAACATGTGGTACATCATAGGAAGACTAATTTCACACCTGCAGTCCCTGTATTGACCAACTAAGTGCAGCAGGCATGTACCTCCATACCAAATATTGACATCCGGCATTTCTAATGCACAATGCATGCACGTTTGCATGTTTTAATGCAACATTCTGACGGTTACATGGGTTATCAATGTACGGCACAAGCATTTCACATCTGCAACATCTTATCCCGCGCTTAAATCCTCCTTTGGTCTTCAAGTGCTAAGCACTTAAATGTGTTTCCTAGACAAATGTATTCTGTTTTCCCGTAAGTTCATTCCTCTACACTAATTATTATTTGGTGTTGCGATTTTTTCCGTCAATGTTTGCCTATCTTTAACAACTTTTGATTTTACGAGATCAACATTTCGGTAATATAATAAACTGTGAAACACAGAGCAATTCAAAATAAATATAGGGAGCACAAATTGCAATCAGTATTTGTTGAATAGTGATACACTGATAAGAATAGAAAGTATACCAAAGAAAATTCTAAGAACTGCATCAGGTGTCTCTCTTATGTGATGTCTCGCACATTTTTTCTGGTGTTTCAGGAGATATTTGCAGTTTCGTTTTTGAAATGTTTACCTACAGTTAGATCCAAAAAATATTATTCAACATGTCTTTCATCGAGAGTGAATTTTTGGCTTGCGGTTTTTCACATTATTTAGTCAAAAGTTCTGACTTGGAACCTATTTCAGAAAGAAAGGAGTTGTTAGCCTGCACGTATCTGAGTAATGGGTGCATACTCGTAGAGTAGCTGATGCGAACAGAAATTAGTGAACGATGACGACCAATTTCGTTGTCCATATTTTGCTTAAAGTAATTATTCTTCAGACTGGTTTGCTACGGCGCGATGCGAATTCCTCTCTTAGCCTTGAATCCCACGTTCACAGTTATTTGTTGCATGTATTCCAAGCTCTGTCTTTCCCTACAGTTTTTACCTTCGACACCTTCCTCTATTACTACGGCGGGATTCTCTGAGGTCGTAACGCATGTTCTATACCCTGTCCCTTACCCTAGTCAACGTTTCCTCATGTTTTGTTCTTCGCCGACTCTTCGGAGAATCACTTCGTTCCTTACCTTATAACTCCACCTAATTTCCATTACTCTTCTGTGGCACCACTGTGCCGGTTTTCCTGCAATCCATGATTTATTACCATACAATTCTGTACGGCAAACACACATTCTCAGCAATTTCTCTATCAAACACAGGCATACTTTGATAGCAGTAGACTTCTCTTTGGCAAGGAATACCCTACTCCCCTGCGCTAGTCTCCTTTTGGCCTCCTTGCTTCGTCCGTCACGTGTTATTTTGCTTCTAAGGCAACAGAATTCCTTAACTTTCTGGTCATCAAAACTGATGAGGAGTTTATAGTTAATCTTATGAATTCTACCTCTCATTCCTTTCGACTTTCTCCACTTTACTCTCAGTTCACGATCTATATTCATTAGGCCATTGATTCTATTCAGCAATTCTGTAATTCTTCGCATTCGCTGTGGGTAGTAACATAATCTGCAAATCCCATCATTCATGCCCTGTCACCCAGAATTTTTGGCCCACTCTTGAAATTTTGTTTCATTTCCACCATCATTTCTTCTATGGATGGACTGGACAGTAGGAGCGAAAGACTACATCCCTTTCTCATACCTTTTGTTATCTGCGAAATTCGTTCTTAGTCTTCCACTCTTATTGTTCTTTCTTGGTTCTTTTACATAGTATATTGCCCTCTTTCTCTATAGCGTACTCCTATTTTACTCAGTATATTGAACCCCTTGCACCATTTTTCATTGACGACCACTTTTCCAGGTCGACGGTCCTATAAACGTAGCATGCCTTTCGTAAGCCTTCCTTCCATTTTCCTACCTTGCATCATTTTACATTGTCGATCAGTCTTTCCAGGTTTTCAAGCCTATAAACGTGTCTTGATTTTTCTGACGTGTTCCTTCCATTTTTAGCGCAACGCCAAAGTGCCTTTTCTTTTTCATTCATCCACAGGTTTCACTTGTCAGCAACTTAGATTCCGCTAAGCAATAACGCGATGCTTCTCGCTCTTATCTGCTCTTGCTATACCCGAAATTGAATGGATAACATTTTTCCAAAACTCTTACGGTGTATATCCAGTGTCATTGTTTATACTCAACAGCTTGAACAGTAGTTTGGTTGCCACATCCACCAGTAATTTGAAAAATTCCGAAGAAATATTATCTATCATTTTTTTTATTTGATCACGTGTCTTTCAAATCTCTGCGAAACTCTGAAGTGCTGGATTCCCTGTATCTCGCACATTAACTCTCATTTCTTGTTCTGTAGCGTCTTGGGACAAGTACTTCCACTTGCAATATCTTTCATCGTATTATTTTCACCTATCCTTTCTCCTCACTGTGCTTAACAGTGGAATCCTCATTTCACTTTTTAGGTCGCTTTTAACTTCATCGAAGGCTGTTTTGAAAATTTCTACACTCTCTGTCTTATCAAAAGTATCCGAACATCCCTACGTCGTACAGAATTGACCATTAGATGTCACAAGAGGTGAACCCTTCAGGGTAAGAGGAGGTAGGGAGATTTTAAGTGGACTAGTTAGAGGATACCCAGCTGAGTAACAAATCAGTCATTGACATTTCAGCACAAATCGTCTGTTGGTAACATGGTTGTGCAGTGAAACCGTGAGAGAACAATACAGCTAAATCAAAGCCAAGGAGACCTCCTGTAAATACGAGTACTGGGACAAGGGGGCCATCAGCACAAAGTATCATTATCCAAGATGGCGGCTTTTGGCGGGAAGATTGAATTTTGGTGGAAAGATAGGTCAACTGGGCTACCTCCACTAACCTAAACCCCTCTCCCAGAAAATGGAGGGATGTTCAGATTTCATCAGGATAATGCGGACTCTACTAGCGTAAGAAAAATGATGGGAAAGGACGGGCAGTTGGGCTACCTCCATCAACCCAAGTCATCCGACCGCCACCTCTTCCTATGGATTGGCATGAAGTTTGAATTTTGGCAGTAAAGGAAGATCACTTGGGTTATCTCTACTAACCTAAGAAAATGGCGGGAAAGAAAGGGCACTTGGGCTACCTCTGCTAACCTAAGTCACCCAGCCGTCACCTCTTCCTAGGGATTGGTGGGGGAGGACTCGGCTTCTGCTGGATATAAGTCTTTATGATTTTGCATGCAATGTTTATTTAAACAATTTGATGCAGCACAGCCATTCAGGGTGTTCACCACACGGTCCGGACTCCAACTGACCTAGTACACAGTGCTGCCACCAGAGGGTGCTGTCGTCCATTCTGTGACATAATCCAAGAAGGCAGCCATAATGTCAGCTGATGAAGCAAGTACTGTTATCCAGGATGTCGGGAAACAGTGTGTTCACCATGAGGTCCGGGTCTACACAGTACCACCACCAGAGAGCACTGATGTGCATTCCGTGATGTAATCCAAGGTGGTGGGGGAAAATGGTGGAAACCAATAAGAGCCCTCAATCCAGTCACATTTTAAATTTCAGCCAGTAGGATGACAGTATCTGGTGATATCATTGGAGGGGATATAGGGGAGGCTCAGCAGTTCTGGGACCTCAGTCTTGCTCAGTCAGTCAGCAGCAGCAGAAGAAGAAGAATCATGAAGTGTCAACAGCAGCTCCTCATATGCCACACATTTTTGTAGTCAATGCCAAGCGACACTTAAGGTGATGTAAAGAGCGACGACACTGGACAGTGGGTGACTGACAATGACTAATTTAAAGCGATGAATGATGCTGTAGCCTTTGACAATCCAGTGGAAGTGTTTGGGTTTTCCAAATAGCTGGAGTACGTTCCCTGTAATCATGTGTATTAGTACGATATATATGCAGGTTCTGGCTCACTTGGTTCAGTCCTGGCTCACGCCAGGACTGACCAAAGTTAACTAAATCGTACATAAATATCCTACTATACCCCCAATTTTAGGTCAAAATTCACTTATTTTCGTCTAAAAACGCCTATTTTAGTATAATTTACATAGAAAATTAATATAAATGTGTCTTTCTTCTCATTGTCTTCGCCTATTATAAAATAATTATTTTTTCATAGAAAAAGTGAGCATAAGACAATATTTTTTCTATAAAATGTGCACATAAGGAAAAAAAAATTTTTCATTCTCACAGAGGATAAATCGTGTTAAAATTTTACTGCCTTTCAAGTTCAGTTGAAAGGTGAACATAAGTAAATAAATAAAAACTGTTCTATTCCTTGAACAAATTTTTTCTAATTCTTTTCTTCTCGACCATCTAAGATTTTTATGAACTGTAATGCTGCGCTAGTATTAGTCTTAGTCGTAGGAAAGTGGGACTTTGTTAAAAATTCAGTAAATTCATAGTTGGACTATGAAGTCTGGGACCGCTGGCAGTGTGTGGTAATACACTCCTGGAAATGGAAAAAAGAACACATTGACACCGGTGTGTCAGACCCACCATACTTGCTCCGGACACTGCGAGAGGGCTGTACAAGCAATGATCATACGCACGGCACAGCGGACACACCAGGAACCGCGGTGTTGGCCGTCGAATGGCGCTAGCTGCGCAGCATTTGTGCACCGCCGCCGTCAGTGTCAGCCAGTTTGCCGTGGCATACGGAGCTCCATCGCAGTCTTTAACACTGGTAGCATGCCGCGACAGCGTGGACGTGAACCGTATGTGCAGTTCACGGACTTTGAGCGAGGGCGTATAGTGGGCATGCGGGAGGCCGGGTGGACGTACCGCCGAATTGCTCAACACGTGGGGCGTGAGGTCTCCACAGTACATCGATGTTGTCGCCAGTGGTCGGCGGAAGGTGCACGTGCCCGTCGACCTGGGACCGGACCGCAGCGACGCACGGATGCACGCCAAGACCGTAGGATCCTACGCAGTGCCGTAGGGGACCGCACCGCCACTTCCCAGCAAATTAGGGACCCTGTTGCTCCTGGGGTATCGGCGAGGACCATTCGCAACCGTCTCCATGAAGCTGGGCTACGGTCCCGCACACCGTTAGGCCGTCTTCAGCTCACGCCCCAACATCGTGCAGCCCGCCTCCAGTGGTGTCGCGACAGGCGTGAATGGAGGGACGAATGGAGACGTGTCGTCTTCAGCGATGAGAGTCGCTTCTGCCTTGGTGCCAATGATGGTCGTATGCGTGTTTGGCGCCGTGCAGGTGAGCGCCACAGTCAGGACTGCATACGACCGAGGCACACAGGGCCAACACCCGGCATCATGGTGTGGGGAGCGATCTCCTACACTGGCCGTACACCACTGGTGATCGTCGAGGGGACACTGAATAGTGCACGGTACATCCAAACCGTCATCGAACCCATCGTTCTACCATTCCTAGACCGGCAAGGGAACTTGCTGTTCCAACAGCACAATGCACGTACGCATGTATCCCGTGCCACCCAACGTGCTCTAGAAGGTGTAAGTCAACTACCCTGGCCAGCAAGATCTCCGGATCTGTCCCCCATTGAGCATGTTTGGGACTGGATGAAGCGTCGTCTCACGCTGTCTGCACGTCCAGCACGAACGCTGGTCCAACTGAGGCGCCAGGTGGAAATGGCATGGCAAGCCGTTCCACAGGACTACATCCAGCATCTCTACGATCGTCTCCATGGGAGAATAGCAGCCTGCATTGCTGCGAAAGGTGGATATACACTGTACTAGTGCCGACATTGTGCATGCTCTGTTGCCTGTGTCTATGTGCCTGTGGTTCTGTCAGTGTGATCATGTGATGTATCTGACCCCAGGAATGTGTCAATAAAGTTTCCCCTTCCTGGGACAATGAATTCACGGTGTTCTTATTTCAATTTCCAGGAGTGTAGTTGACAGCCAGTAGGCAGGCAGAGTAAATATGGATCGGAGCTGCAGCAGCATATTGCAAGTACGATTTGTTTGGTGTGGAGCTACAGCAATGCAGGGAACTGCAGCATTGCTTTAAGTTATTGCTATGTCTGAGGCAAGGCAGTAGGCCAGAGATGGGAGTGGCGATATGTAAGTGGTTGATGTACTGGAATTTACCTGTGCCATGTTTTCTGTCTCTCTCTAACACTACATCAGAAGCAAGGGGAAAACAGTATAAATAGTCAGGAAATTTTAGTTTGGGGGGTGTGCCAGGTCAGCTGAGAGTCGGGTTGGACCTGTGCCTGTCTATGCTCATAGTGGCCAGTCTGGCAGTGATGTTGTAAATATTCTGTGTAAACCTGTACTTTGTTTCTATGTACTTGTTCAGGCTGTATTCTGCCTCTGGGGACACAACACAGGTGCAGGATGGAACGGCAACCGGGTACTGGGAGATTGCACGGTCTGCCTGAAGGAGGGCAGTCTAGCATACTAGGGTCCAGGCCAGGAGTACGCTGCAAGAGGTGTGGCAGCGCTGCAGCAGCACCAGTGGCAAGTTGCGACACAGTGTCAAGATGGTGTGGGTTGAGTCTGGTCTTGTCCTGGCAGCAGTGGCAGCCTGAGGGTCACAGGTGACCAGTACATCCACCTTTATCTCATGGTCGGACAGAGCAGGCCAAATGGGGTGGAGGGTGGCAAGGACCGGTGGCTGTAGTAGTCTCCAGAATTGCGGGCAGCTATGTGGCACAAGATGGGAGGCATCAGCGGGTGGCGACTGGGTGGAGCACAGCCGAATTCCAGCTCAACAGCCTTGATGACAGTGGCAGCTGCGTCGGTGTACCAGATGTTGCTGAGCCAGCTGGACTCGTGGAACAGCACATGGGTGGTGTGCTAACTCTACACTTCTGTAAACTAGCTGAATAAAGGAATGCTTCTAAATACTGCTGTATCACTCTGCACTGCCCTTTTACACTATTAAAGTTGCTCAGCCTCCTGATGAGAAGTGGCGCAGTCGGCCCCGGCTTCAACTCTGATGAATATAGTGCTGGGTTCGACCATCAATGGGCTGCAATAGTCGATTGTACACTATTTTTAGTGTTCTTTTACATACAATTCTGCCACATTCACATGTAAACTTAATTGTTTGGTAGTAAGATAAACATTCTTCACAAATCTAACAATATCCATGTTTTTGATATTTATCTTTATAAAATTAATTAATATTATTATTCTCTAGACAGTAACCACATTGCTTAGGCTGTTTTTGTCCATTTTAAGATTATAAAATTTAATAAGAAAGAAAATTAAAAAAAAATTCACTGAGTGAAATCCAGATCATGAAATCCATTATTTACATTTTTAAGTTACATCAGAGAGGAAAGTAAAATAGAATCATTATACTTTCTGCCACTATGTTTCAGTTACTTTTTATTATAGCTACATTTCCACAAAACATCAAAAAAATCTTTCTATGTAAATGGCAGTAGAAAATGAAACATGTGCTACAGAATATTCTATAACAGAACTACTTTGGAAATAAAACGAAATGAACCAACGAAAATTTGGGTTATGGTTGCTTAAAGAAAATTTAAATAATAATAATCTTGTTACAAGTATTGGAGATATTGTCTATAGGAAAGGAGAAAAAAATGAGAGGAATTCAAGCTTATTACAGAAAAATTTTGCAATAATAATATCATTGTTAAAATAACAGATTTTATAGATTGTGAAGGAGAAATGAAGAATGGAATGGCATTAAACAAATTAGTAATAAAGATATAAAAACTATTAACAAAAAATATAGAAACCGTATCACTATTCCTTATAAAACAGAATTACCCAACATTAAATTAGATATGCATTTAAGTGAACTACCAAACATTTTAAAAGAATTTATGAAGGAACATTACTATTCATTAGATTTAGATGTAACAAAGACTTTGGAGGTATGCTTGACAAAGAAGAAGGGAGCAAATATTTTATAAATAATTTTAAGTTTTGTGTATGAGGAGAACATAAAAAATGTAATGGACAACGATAATTCTATTGGAAAAGACTATTTAACTTGGATTAATTGTACTTTTAGAGTAAAAATATGCAATAAATTGGTAACCACATTATAGATTTTTAAATTGTCCAGACAGTAGATTAAGAGGTATGTTTTGTTCCTCATTAGCTAAGGAAAATATAATTAAAAGATTAGAAGCAACAATTTATAATTATAATAATCCTTATTTCCAAAATGAACAAGAATTTGATCCACTAACATATTGCTTAGGAATAATAAGTAACAACAGCAAATATTTCTAGAAAGTTCCTCTTTATTCTGTTCCAGTAGCTAAAGTGTGGGAGATTACTTACAAAATAGTTGTTGTATTGTTTTTAATTATCTCCTACAATATGTATCCTGCAGTAATAAAAATACTAAAAAATTAACAGGAACAAAAAAAATTAGAACAAGAGATAAAGCGAAACGAGAAGAATTAGTTATATTAGTTTTATCTGCAAATAGTATTAACTGTATACCTGTTCACTGTATAGAAATTTTTTAAGGGAATAATAATATAATTTCTGTAATTGAGAACTATTTTATTAAAGCTGGAGAATAATATTTTTTTAAATCCCATAGCTTATTTTCTACAATGCCTAAATATATAAATACTGATGAATTAGGATTAATAAAATCAAATAATATCATTCAATTGGTCTCTCAAAAAATAATAAATATTTCCTGCAAACTTTTCCCATATCCTATTAAAGGATTTAAGCTGATTAATGTGGGATATTTAGAATCTACTAAAAAGTGAGAGCAAGAATTAGAAAATGTGGCTATAAAGGAATGAAAACTAGAATGTTTGGATGAAACACAAACTTTAAATGAAGAATAAAAAAATATTTTCGATAAGAAACGAAAAATAAGAGAATGGAAGATGAAATAAAAAGTTATTTTAATTGACAATGGATAGCTTTTCCAACAAGTAGAGCTTATACAATTTTTGCTTTTGTGCTAAATGATAAAAAGAAGTCTGCATGTGTAGGTGTACTGGAAGTACAAAATGGTAAAAAATTTATGTATATTGTTAAAGGTATCGATAAAAAGAAATTTAAAGAACTTAAGAAAAATAGCAATATTCTTAAAAAAAGAAACATTTGTTTGCATTCTATAAAATAATTCTAGGTATGAATTAGAAATATTTCAACATTCCAAGGAAGAAGCATTTATGGTAATAAAACCTGATGGTATTTCAACTTATAATGGAAATTCTTAACCCAGATTAGCTTACTTAAAAGTACATCTAATTTTCGAAAACAAAGAGAATTTATTGTACAAATAAGAGCAATAGAGAAACAATCAAAAATATAAAAATGGTTCAAATAATAGGGAAAATAAAAGTAAGAAACTGTAAATGACTAGGAGATCTAGAAGAATGATTAGAACTAATTATGTCCAACACCATTGAAAAACATAGTGGACATGATATATTTTTAAATTCGAAAATATAGAAAGCTTTTATGTATCTAATAATTGGTTAGAAAAAGAAATATGTTGTTGTTGTGGTCTTCAGTCCTGAGACTGGTTTGATGCAGCTCTCCATGCTACTCTATCCTGTGCAAGCTTTTTCATCTCCCAGTACCTACTGCAACCTACATCCTTCTGAATCTGCTTAGTCTATTCATCTCATGGTCTCCCTCTACGATTTTTACCCCCCACGCTGGCCTACAATACTAAATTGGTGATCCCTTGATGCCTCAGAACATGTCCTACCAACCGATCCCTTCTTCTGGTCAAGTTGTACCACAAACTTCTCTTCTCCCCAATCCTATTCAATACTTCCTCATTAGTTATGTGATCTACCCATCTAATCTTCAGCATTCTTCTGGAGCACCACATTTCGAAAGCTTCTATTCTCTTCTTGTCCAAACTATTTATCGTCCATGTTTCACTTCCATACATGGCTACACTCCATACAAATACTTTCAGAAACGACTTCCTGACACTTAGATCTATACTCGATGTTAATAAATTTCCCTTCTTCAGAAACGCTTTCCTTGCCATTGCCACTCTACATTTTATATCCTCTCTACTTCGACCATCATCAGTTATTTTGCTCCCCAAATAGCAAAACTCCTTTACTACTTTAAGTGTCTCATTTCCTAATCTAATTCCCTCAGCATCACCCGACTTAATTAGACTACATTCCATCATCCTTGTTTTGCTTTTGTTGATGTTCATCTTATATCCTCCTTTCAAGACACTGTCCATTCCATTCAACTGCTCTTCCAAGTCCTTTGCTGTCTCTGACAGAATTACAATGTCATCGGCGAACCTGTAAGTTTTTATTTCTTCTCCATGAATTTTAATACCTACTCCGAATTTTTCTTTTGTGTCCTTTACTGCTTGCTCAATATACAGATTGAACAACATCGGGGAGAGGCTACAACCCTGTCTTACTCCCTTCCCAACCACCGCTTCCCTTTCATGGCCCTCGACTCCTATAACTGCCATCTAGTTTCTGTACAAATTGTAAATAGTCTTTCGCTCCCTGTATTTTACCCCTGCCACCTTTAGAATTTGAAAGAGAGTATTCCAGTCAACATTGTCAAAAGCTTTCTCTAAGTCTACAAATGCTAGAAACGTAGATTTGCCTTTCCTTAATCTTTCTTCTAAGATAAGTCGTAAGGTCAGTATTGCCTCACGTGTTCCAGTGTTTCTACGGAATCCAAACTGATCTTCCCCGAGGTTGGCTTCTACTAGCTTTCCCATTCGTCTGTAAAGAATTCGTGTTAGTATTTTGCAGCTGTGACTTATTAAACTGATAGTTCGGTAACTTTCACATCTGTCAACACCTGCTTTGTTTGGGATTGGAATTATTATATTCTTCTTGAAGTCTGAGGGTATTTCGCCTGTTTCATACATCTTGCTCACCAGATGGTAGAGTTTTGTCAGGACTGGCTCTCCCAAGGCCGTCAGTAGCTCTAATGGAACGTTGTCTACTCCGGGGGCCTTGTTTCGCCTCAGGTCTTTCAGTGTTCTGTCAAACTCTTCACGCAGTATCATATCTCCCATTTCATCTTCATCTACATACTCTTCCATTTCAATAATATTGTCCTCAAGTACATCGCCCTTGTTTACACCCTCTATATACTCCTTCCACCTTTCTGTTTTCCCATCTTTGCTTGGAACTGGGTTTCCATCTGAGCTCTTGATATTCATACAAGTCGTTCTCTTATCTCCAAAGGTCTCTTTAATTATCCTGTAGGCAGTATCTATCTTACCCCTAGTGAGATAGGCCTCTACATCCTTACATTTGTCCTCTAGCCATCCCTGCTTAGCCATTTTGCGCTTCCTGTCGATCTCATTTTTGAGACGTTTGTATTCCTCTTTGCCTGCTTCATTTACTGCATTTTTATATTTTCTCCTTTCATCAATTAAATTCAATATTTCTTCTGTTACCCAAGGATTTCTACTAGCTCTCGTCTTTTTACCTACTTTATCCTCCGCTGCCTTCGCTACTTCATCCCTCAAAGCTGACCATCCTTCTTCTACTGTATTTCTTTCCCCCATTCCTGTCAATTGTTCCCTTACGCTCTCCCTGAAACTCTGTACAACCTCTGGTTCTTTCAGTTTATCCAGGTCCCATCTCCCTAAATTCGCACCTTTTTGCAGTTTCTTCAGTTTTAATCTACAGGTCATTCCCAATAGATTGTGGTCAGAGTCCACATCTGCCCCTGGAAATGTCTTACAATTTAAAACCTGGTTCCTAAATCTCTGTCTTACCATTATATAATCTCTCTGATACCTTTTAGTATCTCCAGGGTTCTTCCATGTATACAACCTTCTTTCATGATTCTTAAACCAAGTGTTAGCTATGATTATGTTGTGCTCTGTGCAAAATTCTACCAGGCGGCTTCCTCTTTCATTTCTTAGCCCCAATCCATATTCACCTGCTATGTTTCCTTCTCTCCCTTTTCCTACACTCGAATTCCAGTCACCCATGACTATTAAATTTTCGTCTCCCTTCACAATCTGAATAATTTCTTTTATTTCATCATACATTTCCTCAATTTCTTCATCTGCAGAGCTAGTTGGCATATAAACTTGCACTACTGTAGTAGGTGTGGGCTTCGTATCTATCTTGGCCAGAATAATGCGTTCAGTATGCTGTTTGTAGTAGCTTACCTGCATTCCTATTTTCCTATTCATTATTAAACCTACTCCTGCATTACCCCTATTTGATTTTGTGTTTATAACCCTGTAGTCACCTGACCAGAAGTCTTGTTCCTCCTGCCACCGAACTTCACTAATTCCCACTATATCTAACTTCAACCTATCCATTTCCCTTTTTAGATTTTCTAACCTACCTGCCCGATTAAGGGATCTGACAATCCATGCTCCGATCCGTAGAACGCCAGTTTTCTTTCTCCTGATAATGACATCCTCCTGAGTAGTCCCCGCCCGGAGTTCCGAATGGAGGACTATTTTACCTCTGGAATATTTTACCCAAGAGGACGCCATCATCATTTAATCATACGGTAAAGCTGCATGCTCTCGGGAAAAATTACGGCTGTAGTTTCCCCTTGATTTCAGCCGTTCGCAGTACCAGCACAGCAAGACCGTTTTGGTTATTGTTACAAGGCCAGATCAGTCAATCATCCAGACTGTTGCCCTTGCATCTACTGAAAAGGCTGCTGCCTCTCTTCAGGAACCACACGTTTGTCTGGCCTCTCAACAGATACCCCACCGTTGTGGTTGCACCTACAGTACGGCTATCTGTATCGCTGAGGCACGCAAGCCTCCCCACCAATGGCAAGGTCCATGGTCCATGCGGGGGGAAAAAGAAATAGAGGATGGAAAAATATTTCTAAATTACTAGATTAAAGTTGTTGTTGTTGTTGTGGTCTTCAGTCCTGAGACTGGTTTGATGCAGCTCTCCATGCTACTCTATACTGTGCAAGCTTTTTCATCTCCCAGTACCTACTGCAACCTACATCCTTCTGAATCTGCTTAGTGTATTCATCTCTTGGTCTCCCTCTACGATTTTTACCCTCCACGCTGCCCTCCAATACTAAATTGGTGATCCCTTGATGCCTCAGAACATGTCCTACCAACTGATCCCTTCTTCTGGTCAAGTTGTGCCACAAACTTCTCTTCTCCCCAATCCTATTCAATACTTCCTCATTAGTTATGTGATCTACCCATCTAATCTTCAGCATTCTTCTGTAGCACCACATTTCGAAAGCTTCTATTCTCTTCTTGTCCAAACTATTTATTGTCCATGTTTCACTTCCATACATGGCTACACTCCATACGAATACTTTCAGAAATGACTTCCTGACACTTAAATCTATACTGGATATTAACAAATTTCTCTTCTTCAGAAACGCTTTCCTTGCCATTGCCAGCCTACATTTTATATCCTCTCTACTTCGACCATCATCGGTTATTTTGCTCCCCAAATAGCAAAACTCCTTTACTACTTTAAGTGCCTCATTTCCTAATCTAATTCCCTCAGCATCACCCGACTTAATTAGACTACATTCCATTATCCTTGTTTTGCTTTTGTTGATGTTCATCTTATATCCTCCTTTCAAGACACTGTCCATTCCATTCAACTGCTCTTCCAAGTCCTTTGCTGTCTCTGACAGAATTACAATGTCATCGGCGAACCTAAAAGTTTTTATTTCTTCTCCATGAATTTTAATACCTACTCCGAATTTTTCTTTTGTTTCCTTTACTGCTTGCTCAATATACAGATTGAACAACATCGGGGAGAGGCTACAACCCTGTCTTACTCCCTTCCCAACCACTGCTTCCCTTTCATGTCCCTCGACTCTTATAACTGCCATCTGGTTTCTGTACAAATTGTAAATAGCCTTTCGCTCCCTGTATTTTACCCCTGCCACCTTTAGAATTTGAAAGAGAGTATTCCAGTCAACATTGTCAAAAGCTTTCTCTAAGTCTACAAATGCTAGAAACGTAGGTTTGCCTTTCCTTAATCTTTCTTCTAAGATAAGTCGTAAGGTCAGTATTGCCTCACGTGTTCCAGTGTTTCTACGGAATCCAAACTGATCTTCCCCGAGGTTGGCTTCTACTAGTTTTTCCATTCGTCTGTAAAGAATTCGTGTTAGTATTTTGCAGCTGTGACTTATTAAGCTGATAGTTCGGTAATTTTCACATCTGTCAGCACCTGCTTTCTTTGGGATTGGAATTATTATATTCTTCTTGAAGTCTGAGGGTATTTCGCCTGTCTCATACATCTTCCTCACCAGATGGTAGAGTTCTGTCAGGACTGGCTCTCCCACGGCCGTCAGTAGTTCCAATGGAGTATTGTCTACTCCGGGGGCTTTGTTTCGACTCAGGTCTTTCAGTGCTCTGTCAAACTCTTCACGCAGTATCATATCTCCCATTTCATCTTCATCTACATCCTCTTCCATTTCCATAATATTGTCCTCAAGTACATCGCCCTTGTATAGACCCTCTATATACTCCTTCCACCTTTCTGCTTTCCCTTCTTTGCTTAGAACTGGGTTAAGATTGAAAAAATAATACAACATTGACTAAACATCCAGAAAGATAAGTGTTTGTTGTTTACTTTTTATGTACATAGTAGTGGTGTGGAAATATCCTTCACCTAAATTGTATTGTCTTTTTATGTTAACTAGAGTTATTTAGGGGTGGTGATTTACAATGTCAATATAAACGTATCTATTTAACTGTTTCAAATTTATCTGGAATAATTATGTTATTCAGTTTTAAGAAATGTAACATTAATGGTGGACATTACTGAGTCTAATTAGTTTGGACATTACAACATTAAGGAAAAGTAATGGTAATTTTCTATACATATGTATCGAATTGTGTCTATTTTAGTTGTTTCGAATTTCACTAGAATAATTATACAATTTTGTTTAAAATTCATTAATGGTGGATATCTGTAATTAAGTCCAAGCAAACTTGGTATATATTTACAAATATAATAATCTCCAAAAATATAACAAGGACGAATTAAATTTCCAAATTTTGCACAATACATATGGTAAATATTATATTCTAAATAAGTAAACAATAACAGGAACCATTCTTTTATTATTGTCTCCTTAGTTATGTAAATAAATACATCTATTTCTCAAGGTGCACCATCTTTAAAAATAATAAAATTTTACTATTTATTTTAATGAAAAATTTATATGGTTTTAATTTTCCAGAGAGTGGCACCCCACGCACTAAAAATTTAGTGCTGGGAATACAATTGAAAATTCATGTGGAATTTTAGTTATCTAAAAATATAGGTACCTACAATAATACAATTTCCTCAACATGAAGCAGAATTATAAAATGTTCTTAAAAATTTGTAGTAATAAATGGAGGAAGACAGAAATGCTAAAATATTACATCTATTCTACAAGAGTAAAATGAATTACCAAAATAAGAGACAAATATTAAATAGTTTATTAGATGAAGAATACCAAGTAGAATGTTTGAATTTAATTTCACTTAAAAATAGTTGTGTAAAAATTACAGTTTACTATAAAGCAAAAGATGCATTTGTAGAATTAAAATATTTAAATAAACACATTAGAGAGAATATATAAAAAAGGTTCTTAAGGTAATTAGTAAATGATATTTGGAAAAAAAAACGATTTCAATTCTAGCACAGAAAGTGAAATAGATATCGATAAACATTGCAAAGATGAATTTCCAAAACAAGAAGCAGTAAAAGAGCACAGTAGTGATCGAATTTACCAGAGAAGGATTAAATTTGTATTTTTTTGTTGTTTGTTTAAGAGCTGGATCTGTACTGACTAAATTTTCTATCTCTTGATTTCCATAATAACTTTCCTTGAGAGAAAAAGGACCCATTTGCTTCCGCACCTCCACAAAAATTCGCTTTTTTTTATAAAAGATAATGGGATGGTTATTCGCTACGCATACGAAAATTCAATCCTCACTGCTCCGGTAAGAAAAATCGACTGCTAAAAATTAAACTCGAAAGAAGATAAATTGATTAACAATAAATTTCTTTTATAGGAACAGAGAGGATATTAATCAATTAAAAAACAGGGGTAAATTAATTAAACTAGGAAGCAAGATGAATTAACTTAATAATATCGTGTCGGACCTCCTTCTTCCCAGTGTAAGGCAGCAACTCGATTTGCCATGGGTTCAAAAAGTCGATGGACGTTCCCTGCATAAACACTGAACCATGTTGCCTCCATAATCCTTTGAAATTGCAGAAGTGTTACCGCTGCAGGATTTTGTGCACGAGATGACTTCTCTAATATGCCCCATAAATATTCGATTGTTTTATGTTGGGTGATCTGGGGAGGTGGGGGGGGGGGGGGGGGTCAGACCATTCATTCGAACTGTCCAGAATGCTCTTAAACCAATCGCAAACAATTGTCGCTTGGCGGCATGGAGCATTCTAATCGACAAAAATTGCAACGTTTCTTCGGAACACCAAGTTAACGACTGGCTACAGATAGTATGCAAGCAGCCTAACATAACCATTTCCAAGCAGTGGTCGGTTCAATATGGCCAGACTACCCAGTCTATTACATGTAAACACAGTCAACTCCAGTATGAAGTCAACAACAACTTTTACAGTCCCTTATGGCTTCATGTGAACTGGGCCATTCTCGAACACTGCCATCAGTTCTTACTAACTGAAATTGGGGCTCATCTGACAAGGCGAATGTTTTCCATTCGTCTAGGGTCCAAGCAATACTGTCACGAGCCCAGGAGAAGCACCACAGGCGATGTCGTGCTGTTAACAGAGGCACTCTCTTGGGTGCTGCCATAGCCCACTAACGCCAGATTTCGCCAAACTGTCCTAAGTGATATGTTCGTCGTACGCCCCATACTGATTTCTGCTGTTATTTCATACATTATAGGTTGTCTGTCAGCACTGTCAACTCTACGCAAATGCCACTGCTCTCGGTTGTTAAGTGAAGGCTGTTGGCCACTGTGTTGTCCATAGTGAGAGATAATGGCTGAAATTTGGTATTCTTGGCACACACTTGAGATTATGGGTCTTCGAATATTGAATTCTCTAAGGTTTTCCGAAATGACAAATCCCATGTGTCACGTTCCCACCACCATTCCGCGTTCAAAGTGTGTTAATTCCCGTCCTGCGGCCATAAACCCGTGCCTGAGTTGATATTAGTAGACCCTTTTGGCCGGGAATGCCCTATTTTTTTTGCTGGTCTCGTACTTTTTGTCCTCTTTTCATCGACCTTCATGTGTTATTTTGCTTCTAAGATAGCAAAGTTCCTTCACTTCCCGATCACTAAAACTGATGAACAATTTACCAGTAATATCATTGCCTTGACCACTCATTACTGTCGTCTTTTTTCGATTAACTCTCAGTTCATATTCTGTACACAATACAATGTACATTCCATTCAAATTATCCTATAATTCTTCCTTATCTTCACTGAGGTTAGCAACGTCATCAACAAATCTTATCATTGATATTCTTGAACCCTGAATTCTAATCGAACTCTTGAACATTTCTTGAACAGTAGTGGCGAATGCTGCATGCTTGTCTTATCTCCGTTTTAATCCAATTTTGTTCTAGGTTTTCTGTCCGTATTGTTCCTTCTTGGTTCTTGTACACATTTTTATTACTGGTCCCTCCCTGTTGCTTGCTTCCATTTTTCTCGGGATGTCGAACATCTTGCAGCATTTTACACTGTCGAACGCTTTCTCCAGCTTAAAGAATCCTATGAACATGAATTTTCAATCACAGTAACTCAGTAACCAGACAGGCAAAACCAGCATGCAGATAATTTAAATCATAACGAAAAAAAAAAATATATATATACTTAAGCGAATTTACGAGTTCCTGGGTACTACTGCACTTTCATGGAATATAATATTTAGTAGAAACGACGCCGCTCTTAGAGTACGCCCACCGTGTCCCAGAATTCCTCTCAGCGAGAGCTTTTGGATCACGATCTTGGGTATGCTGGAGTTCCTATTGTCTCCAACTGGTTAATTTCGAAATCAGCCAACAGGTGACTACCAAATCCCTAAAAAAACAAGCCGGGCACCTTTCTCTCATACAAAAACTATAGAAGTGATATCAATTTTCACATGCGATGTACATCTCGCTTCCTTAAGCATGTGCCTTTGTCCCTCATTCTAGTCAAGGTTTCCATATGATCCGTTCTTCGCTGATTCTTCGGAGAATCACTTCATTTCTTGTCTTATCAGCCCAGATAATTTTGCGTATTGTGCTCTAGCACCACTTCCGCAACGTTTACTACTTTCAGATTAAGAACTCGCGATTTTCCCGCCAGGGGTTATTCTCACGCTTATGTGCGTCCATTTGAGAACTTCTCATATCGAGGTGTGACAGGTGAGAGCTGGAAAATATAGTTACGCACCCATTTCGCTCCATGCTCACTATTATCCGGGAACTCGGCGTCAAGTAGGCCAAAACACACCTCCATTCCGTCACGTTACACCTTCATTCAATCTATACGTACCCGTTCAACTTCAGTAATTCCACTTTCCAGTGATGACTCTCCCTCTTCAACTGAACTGGCTAGTGTGGTATTCATTGAGGCAGTATTTACAGCCTTAGGGAACTCCTGATTCCTCAGCACTTTGGTACCCCCAGTATTTCCACATACATTTTTCCGAACACATTTCGTAATCTTCTGTCTGCCCTTCATCATTATTAAATTGTGATCCATCTGTATGTCTGATCCTGAGTATGCCTCAGAATTCAGTAACTGATTTCGGAATCTCCATCTGACCATGATATAATAACAAGTAGAATCTTCCTGTAGCTCCTGGGCTTTTCTAGTATACTGTACCTCTTTTTCTCTCGTTTTCCGATAAGTGTATTAACTTAACTATCCGGAATTTATGGCAGCACTCATTTAGTCTCTCTCCTCTCTCATTCCTACTACCAAGCCCACATTCTCCAGCTTTTCGTTCATCCGCTCCTCCCCATACAACACTGTTCGAATCTCCCATGATTATCAGATTATCATCTCCCTTTACGTAATGAATTACGCACTCGATATCCTTATACACTTTTTGTATTATTTTCATCTTGTGCTTGTCACATCGGCATCTGTACCTAAACTATTGTAGTAGGTCTTCCTTCTCTGTCGATTCTGCTAATAACAACCTGTCACTGAACTGTTCGCAATAACTCACTCTCTGTCCTACGTCCCTACTCATAATGAATGCTACTTCAGTTTTACCTCTCTGTGTTGCTATTAGTATTTATTTGACCAAAAATCGTCTTCTCTCCATATCACTTCATTGGGCTCCACTACAATTAGACTGAGACCCTGCATTGCTGTTTTCAAATATTGTACCTTTCCTGTCACATTACATCTTCGGACATTTTGCTCTTCGACTCGCAGAATGCTATCGTATCCTTTTGATGGTTACTCAGTCTCTTTTTCACATGGTTACCTCCCCCTTCACCGATTCCATTCGTCGGTCCGAATTTGGGATTAATCTGGAATTTTATGTCAATGGAGAGATCACAATGACACTTTTTCAGTCACAGACCACATGTTCTTTGGATACACATTGTGACTCATGTTCCTTTAACTCTCTGGTTTCCATTGCCTCCTGCATCTTCACTCCATAGATGATTGGTGACTGTTCCATCAGTTCTCTACCTCAAGGACAAGAAACTGCACTTAAACTCTGCCCGATTCTCTACCCTCCATTAACGTGGTCGTTGGCAGAGCAAGGTTGAGTCCTTGTCTAGGAAGCCTTTGGTCGCATTTGATAATGATTATTATACCAAACGTAAGTAGTGACTGAGCTGGAATTCGGGACGTTTTCCTTACTAGTGAAGGATACTATCCCTACACCAAGAGTTGTGGTTTCGTTTGCTGTAACATAAACCTAATTACAACACATGGGGCCAACCGAAGCATATTCTCGACCACACGATTGGCCAGAAGGGTTTTCTGTCACTTGTAATAAATATATAAAACTTTTGTTAGTAACATAACCATCCTCAGTCTCCCACAAGCAACTAAGGAGCCCATACTCCGGCCGCTTCTAATGAGGGAAGAGTTTGAAGTGCCAATAAAGTGGGTGTGTAGGCAGGGCTAAATAATGCAATACTTACTTTTTGTTTGTTTCAGTTTTAAGGAATAAAACACATCCGAAGAAGTGATTTGGGATATTAAATTTGGAGGGATATCATCGAAAGGATGATACATAACACTGTGTTTCTCATATAAAGTTTGGTGTATAGCTTTGGTGTATAACTAACGTTCTTGGAAACTGTGTAATCGGATTTTGTAATAATTTAAAATGTTGCAGAATACACCACCACCAATATTAATTTTGTAAAATGAAATCTATTATTTCAACATAAATTAAAGAAGCTCTCAAGCTACATAAATCAATGAGCAGTAAAACTGCTTTCTGAAACACCATTTTTGGAAAATATACTGTATACAGTGTGCTGTCAGAATAATTTCAGCATACCTAATTGAAACTCGTTATTGGTTCGGTTATTTACATCACTCACATTTATTTTGCCTTTTAAATTATTGTTTTACGTTTTCATTCATTTTTGTCCTTTTTGTTTTTTTTGTTTACCATTTCATATATGTGTATTCTGTTAAATGATACAGAATCATTAGAGTATTAATATCTGTAAATAAATGCTTAAAACGTAACGTTTTCTTACACCATGCTCATAAAATGGTCAAAATTTCTCCATGTAATATACTTTACAGAGAACACAATAAAAAAACAAAATGCAGTAGGATTTCTAACTTTCGCGAGTGATCCTCTAAATATCCTAATTTTCATCAGGCATTTTTAAGGTCATTTGTAAGAATTGGAGAAAAGAACTGATAACGTACTTGTGACTGCAGCTTAATTACTTTCTTTCTCAAATGGAGATTGACATCAAATTGTTCAACAGAACTGGATCCGAAGATCATCTCAGAAGGTTATTCCAGCATCGAAAGCCGTATACGTCTCACGACTGTACTTGTGACGTCGAGACCGTTAGGACCACCAGATGAAGAAATATGATGGTCAAAACGAATTTTTTTCACAAGTTTTAAAGAAACTAATGGTGAGTTTCGATCGAGAATTGTAAAATCTCATTTCGAAGCCCCAAATGTCCGTGTGAGAGCATCGAAACCTGGAAAACAAACGTCAGTGACTAGGTCAAAAGAAGTTCTTTTCGTCAGTGAAGGAGTAAAATCGGTATTGTTGTTAGATTTACAGAGCTCTCAGTATGACAGAACCGTACAGGGCATCGTACCTGAGGACAAGGATATTGTTCATCTGGTGATCCCGAAGGGATCGACAGCACAGGTGCAGTCGCGAGATAAATAGGTCTTTCGACGTCAGAAAAAGTCTGTGAGTAGATTTTCAGATTTAGTTCCGCTGAATTATTTTGATGTCCATCTCCATTTGAGAAAAAAATTAATTAACCAGCAGGCACTAGGACATAATCAGTTATTTTCACCTAGACTTACCAATTTACTTGACACATACCTGATACAAATCGGGATATTTAGGGAATCGCCTGCGACAATCTGGAATCCTGACGAAATTTTGTTTATTATTGTGTTCTCCCTCATGTATGCTATGTGAAGAAATTTTGATCATTTTATGCGCATGGTGTAAGGAAATGACGTGTTTCATGCATTTATTTACAGACTGTCATTACTGCAATGATTCTCTGTCGTTATAATGAGTTACTTATTATTTCGAATTAACAGAATACCCGTACCTGTACTGTAAACTAAAAAACAGAAAAAAATGAATGTAGAACATGAAACAATAACTTAAAACATAAAACAAATGAGTAAAATAAATAAGTAAACAACAGTTAGGTATACAGAAAATACTCTGACAGCACACTGTGTACAGTCTATTTCCCAAAAATACTGTTTCGGGAAGCAACTTATTGCACAATGATGTATGTAGCTTGAAAGCTTCTTTAATTTATGTTGAGACAAAAGATTTAATTTTTCAAAATTAATTAATGGAGGTGGGATATTTTGAAATATTTCAAATTATTACAAAATTCGAGTATACAGTTTCCAAAAACCTTAATTGCACATCAAATTTTATAAGAGAAACATTTTGTATGTAACAATTTTTAGAAGATATTCCCTCCTCCAAACCTAATATGCCACATTACCTCTCAGGGTGTGGTTACCCCTTAAAAGTGAAATTGTAAAAAACCAAAAAATAGGTATTGTATTATTTTGTACCCATGAACGTCCGCAAAGTTTCATCAAGATCGTTTATTAACACTTGGGAATTTTCCCTTGTAAGTATGGCTGTTAATACCGTCGTCAGTAGTCGTCATAGTTGCCTTTTGTCATTGTATTCATCATGAAAGTCGCGACTGAGTTTTGGAAGCGATGCTTTCACTTAATCTCTTCTCGCTGCACAGTTTGTCGGGATAATTTGCAACGGTGTCGATGAGAGCTTGTGAGGTAACGGGCGAGTTGTGGCGCCCTAAAAATATTCTAACTTCGGAGTTGGCGTGGCCACACGGGCCGCTCAACAAGCCGGGGCTCGTCAGCAACCGCGTGGTGCCGGACATTATCCGGAGGAAGAGGGGTAGCCCAGCGCCTGGTCCAGGCCGACCGCGTGGCTCGGAATTCCATGTTCATGGGCTCGGAATTCCATGTTCATGCTGTGTTGAGCACTGTGCTCTCTGTCGATGAAGGAGATTTGTATGCCGGGAGCGCCAAAGACGGTGGACTTTGTGAAACCACATTTCACAGTTCATTTAGAAATTAATAATAGCCAGAGGGATCATGATACCTTAAAATGAAATATGTACATTACCAGTATCTGCATAATGATTCTGATGGTGTAATCAGATTTTCCATATCTTTATTAATTTAAAGTTTAATATCTGACGATGAATTATACAAGCATCACCCAGCAACGAATTTACAAAATCTAAACTGTTCATCCGATTTTGTCGATCGACATGTCTTTAGAAAGCTATTAGTGTAAACCTAAACTGGTATGAATTACAGGCATGTAACTTGAATAATACGTGAGTTATTGGCGGTCCAAGTAGCCAGTTACTATTGATCGTGTCAGGCCTTAAGTACTCCACAGTTACACGAAAAAACGGTAGCAGCTTGCTTATAAATATATTTATTCGTCTATGTCTTTGTTTATATCCGATACATACTGTTGATGACGAAATTGGTCTAATATTTACTGTGTTTTAGAAAGCACTGAGAGATTAGGCTACTGGCCTAAATTTTGATATATGTTTATTTGATTTGTTTATGTATTTAATAATGTATTTTAAAGCGTGTTTATGGTCCAGCCGTAGAAAATTTCTTTAATTTCAAGTTATTTAAATGTAAATCCAATATTTCGTATGCGTTTCAAACTGTCCATGAGTGTGCGTTGGCTTGGAGACATCGTGGGAGCACTCCAGTCAATCAGAGTTCTCGTTACTACTGTAGGCGACTGCCGATGTGGACAGACTGGAGGGAAGTGGGGGTGGAGCATCGGGTCGCACGGGGCAGAGAAGATGCTGGAGCGGAAGGCGCGACGGACGGTCGCGGGAAAGTGCTGAGCAGTTTGAGCATGGTCGCGGGAGGTAGAAATATCTCATAGTGCCGACTTGTACACTTGTGAGATTTCCGTGGCTTCTGCAGTGAAGACGTAGTATGCCTTTAGAAGTGAATATCTCACGAGCTATGTTGTTGTTCATAACTAATTACATGAAGTGGGAATCTATTGTTTCCGTGTTATTCAACTTATATTTTATTCAACTGCTCGACCATGGACACCAATAACTAGTAATAAACGGCATTCTTAAAGGTACTTCTGCTATCGCAATCATCATTTAAAGTCGTTAAAAATAGTACCTGCAGATTTTATTTAATTTTGATCTTTCATTTATAAATTTCTATGTTACATTCAAAATTTGCAGTTGCCGAGTGATAGGAACCTTCGACCATTCGATTGACGTGTGCATTCATTTTGGTGGACGCCGCGTCACTGAATTTCTTTAGAAATACGTATAATGGCTAGGTATCTGCAAACTCCTTTACACAATTCCTTCTCGTCGTTATTAGAATCACAAACAAAACACTGTAATTTACCAAGTCCAGCACTTATTTTAGCCATCTCTCTCGGTTGTACGAGAAACACAGTATTCGCATTTCAATGGAACTTGCCATTCTAGGAAAAGAAAGCACTTTTCAGTGTGGCAGATGATCCAGCTCTTCTGGATTACCCAATCAGTAAAGCAGGCCATATCAGTGAGTTCGAATTTTAGATTCTATAACTTAACAGCTGATTTGTTACTTTCAGTTGCTTTTTATTCAATGTGTTTTCACACAAAAATGAAAAAGAAAAAATGTTGGTTTCTAAATTTCAGTTGGGCCAGAGATATTTCTTAATTTTTTCAGATACTTACATCACCGGTCGGTGACTCTTCTTCGTCCCAGTTTTGCACAGGATGATATTCAATTTATTCCACAGAAACATATTTTCTGTATCTGTCATGCCTTAATGCTACTATAATTTTTGAAGTATAAAGTCACAAATATTTTAGTAGTACTGACATAATCATTCTCCCGCATATCTTTGAGTTTTGTTTTTGTTTGCCTGGTAGTCCGTGTGCAGCTCGGAGCGTCACTGGATAAGTAGCAGACTACAAATCGATCGGTGTCCGATACCCGGTCGGTTCTTACAACTCTGGCAGTTATTTGTTCGTGTTAACTGTGGGTCTGCTAAAAGTAGCTGTGCCAATCAGTTCAAAGACCGGAAGAAAGTATGGGTAGCCACCTCTAATAGGAGAATGCCGAATAAAGAACTGCGGTGTTCAAACCGACTGTCGGGTTGATGACAGCTGTACCTTCCGTGTTAGTCTAGTCAACAGTTAAGAAATGAGGGATGTTATCACAATACGGAAGTACTACTTCATTTACTGGAGCTAGAAAAAATACCAATGCTTATGAAATTTTGCAACATCCTGAAAGAACTTCCCGACTGAATGAAAACTCTAAAAACGTCTAGAGCATTGTACCACCAATAAGTAATTAAGGTATCAGGCAGATGAACTCAAAACACCTCTTACGTAATCAGTAATATTACGATACGGCGGTCTCACGTACAAGGGAAGTGCATGACTCAGAGGGAAAATATGCTTAGAATATAAATCGCTCATCCCATAACAATAGTACAAGCCATTCGCAAGCAAAACTGCGCGTCTTATCACGAAATCCATTTGAATGATCCCCCTTTCAACGGCTTGTAGAGGAACTTTGTTAGCACGAAAAAACAAAATATCTATATAATAGGCCCAAACCACACATAAGTCAGTGTCGTGACCTATGGCTATATTTTCCTCGCCTTAAAATAATTACACTATCTGAGCAACAGCCTCTTTCTACTAACCCGATAGTATCGCGCAGCTATTCAGTCAACAAAGTGCAGATGTGCAGTTTCGCTGAAGTGTTCAAAGCAAAGTCGAACAGAACAATATGCACATCTGGTAAAGCAACTTTCTGATATTCAACATTACTTCAGTGTTCAAGTAGTCCCAATAATCGTTTGAAAATGTAATTAATGCAGCGTTTGATGTTGGGGTTAGTGTTGTTTGTGGGAAGAGACCAAACTGCGAGGTCATCGGTCTCGTCGGATTAGGGAAGGATGGGGAAGGAAGTTGGCCGTGCCCTTTCAGAGGAACCATCCCGGCATTTGCCTGGAGCGATTTAGGGATATCACGGAAAACCTAAATTAGGATGGCCGGACGCGGGATTGAACCGTCGTTTGATATTGGACTGCCTGAACACAGAAGCGATGTTGGGTGTGAAAATGTAGCTTTATTAAATGTACGTGTTGTTCCCTTTTACTTCGTTTCGACCACGTCAATGGTTTCTTCGCGTTAGCGAAGTTACGCCTTAAATAGGTGATCACTCAAATGTATCTCATGGTAGGTCACGGTATTTTGAGCGCAAATCGCTTATACCACCGTTTTTGGAAGAAGCGATTTATATTCTAAGCATATTTGGTGCATTTCTAAGGTTTCGAGGTCACGCACTTCGTTAGGGAAGACACATCGAATTGATAATACGAAAGTACAATAAGGGCCAGTGAACACTGTTGACCACAAAGAGTTCAACATTTGCTCTACAGTGAGCTCGGATCAGGATTATTGATCTATAGGAAATGGATTTATAGCACCGTGAGTTATTATGAGTGAAGAGTGTATGCGACAGTGGAAGAAACAGGGTGTTACGTAGCAGTAATTCCATACTGGACCACTTTGACAATAGTGAAGTACGGGCCGCCATTATGTCCGCCTTGCTGCACAAACATTCAGTGTTAGCTCGACGGTGGAGTGCTGCAACGGGAGTGGAACTGTCTGTGTCGATGTTTGGAAGTCGTCGCATCTTCTTCCAATGACTGGAAGCTAATAACTCTTTATGCTGTAATGACAGTAGATGTGCCGGCCGCTGTGGCCGAATGGTTCTAGGCACTTCAGTGTGGAACCACGCGAACGCTACGGTCGCTGTTTCGAATCCTGCCTCGGGCATGGATGTGTGTGATGTCCTTAGGTTGGTTAGGTTTAAGTAGTTCTAAGTTCTAGGGGACTGACGACCACAGATGTTAAGTCCCATAGTGCTCAGAGCCGTTGAACCATTTGAATTATGCAGAAGCTGTTTTTCTGAAACGCAAACAGCAGTGTTTTTTACTGTTTTCCGCTTGATACTACTCTAGCACGATATCATTGCAATCTACATCTACATCTATACTCCGCGAGCCACCTTACGGTGTGTGGCGGAGGGTATTTATTGTACCACTATCTGATCCCCCCTTCCCTGTTCCATTCACGAATTGTGCGTGGGAAGAACGACTGCTTGTAAGTCTCCGTATTTGCTCTAATTTCTCGGATCTTTTCGTTGTGATCATTACGCGAGATATATGTGGGCGGTAGTAATATGTTGCCCATCTCTTCCCGGAATGTGCTCTCTCGTAATTTCGATAATAAACCTCTCCGTATTGCGTAACGCCTTTCTTGAAGTGTCCGCCACTGGAGCTTGTTCAGCATCTCCGTAACGCTCTCGCGCTGACTAAATGTCCCCATGACGAATCGCGCTGCTTTACGCTGGATCATGTCTATCTCTTCTATTAATCCAACCTGGTAAGGGTCCCATACTGATGAGCAATACTCAAGAATCGGACGAACAAGCGTTTTGTAAGCTACTTCTTTCGTCGATGAGTCACATTTTCTTAGAATTCTTCCTATGAATCTCAACCTGGCGCCTGCTTTTCCCACTATTTGTTTTATGTGATCATTCCACTTCAGATCGCTCCGGATAGTAACTCCTAAGTATTTTACGGTCGTTACCGCTTCCAATGATTTACCACCTATGGCATAATCGTACTGGAATGGATTTCTGCCCCTATGTATGCGCATTATATTACATTTATCTACGTTTAGGGAAAGCTGCCAGCTGTCGCACCATGCATTAATCCTCTGCAGGTCCTCCTGGAGTACGTACGAGTCTTCTGATGTTGCTACTTTCTTGTAGACAACTGTGTCATCTGCAAATAGCCTCACGGAGCTACCGATGTTGTCAACTAAGTCATTTATGTATATTGTAAACAATAAAGGTCCTATCACGCTTCCCTGCGGTACTCCCGAAATTACCTCTACATCTGCAGATTTTGAACCGTTAAGAATGACATGTTGTGTTCTTTCTTCTAGGAAATCCTGAATCCAATCACAAACCTGGTCCGATATTCCGTAAGCTCGTATTTTTTTCACTAAACGTAAGTGCGGAACCGTATCAAATGCCTTCCTGAAGTCCAGGAATACGGCATCAATCTGCTCGCCAGTGTCTACGGCACTGTGAATTTCTTGGGCAAATAGGGCGAGCTGAGTTTCACATGATCTCTGTTTGCGGAATCCATGTTGGTTATGATGAAGGAGATTTGTATTATCTAAGAACGTCATAATACGAGAACACAAAACATGTTCCATTATTCTACAACAGATTGACGTAAGCGAAATAGGCCTACAATTATTCGCATCTGATTTATGACCCTTCTTGAAAATGGGAACGACCTGCGCTTTCTTCCAGTCGCTAGGTACTTTACGTTCTTCCAGCGATCTACGATAAATTGCTGATAGCAAGGGGGCAAGTTCTTTAGCATAATCACTGTAGAATCTTAAGGGTATCTCGTCTGGTCCGGATACTTTTCCGCTACTAAGTGATAGCAGTTGTTTTTCAATTCCGATATCGTTTATTTCAATATTTTCCATTTTGGCGTCCGTGCGACGGCTGAAGTCAGGGACCGTGTTACGATTTTCCGCAGTGAAACAGTTTCGGAACACTGAATTCAGTATTTCTGCCTTTCTTCGGTCGTCCTCTGTTTCGGTGCCATCGTGGTCAACGAGTGACTGAATAGGGGATTTAGATCCGCTTACCGATTTTACATATGACCAAAACTTTTTAGGGTTCTTGTTTACATTGTTTGCCAATGTTTTATGTTCGAATTCGTTGAATGCTTTTCTCATTGCTCTCTTTACGCTCTTTTTCGCTTCGTTCAGCTTTTCCTTATCAGCTATGATTCGACTACTCTTAAACCTATGATGGAGCTTTCTTTGTTTCCGTAGTACCTTTCGTACATGATTGTTATACCACGGTGGATCTTTCCCCTCGCTTTGGACCTTAGTCGGTACGAACTTATCTAAGGCGTACTGGACGATGTTTCTGAATTTTTTCCATTTTTGTTCCACATCCTCTTCCTCAGAAATGAACGTTTGATGGTGGTCACTCAGATATTCTGCGATTTGTGCCCTATCACTCTTGTTAAGCAAATATATTTTCCTTCCTTTCTTGGCATTTCTTATTACACTTGTAGTCATTGATGCAACCACTGACTTATGATCACTGATACCCTCTTCTACATTCACGGAGTCGAAAAGTTCCGGTCTATTTGTTGCTATGAGGTCTAAAACGTTAGCTTCACGAGTTGGTTCTCTAACTATCTGCTCGAAGTAATTCTCGGACAAGGCAGTCAGGATAATGTCACAAGAGTCTCTGTCCCTGGCTCCAGTTCTGATTGTGTGACTATCCCATTCTATACCTGGTAGATTGAAGTCTCCCCCTATTATAATAGTATGATCACGAAACTTCTTCACGACGTTCTGCAGGTTCTCTCTGAGGCGCTCAACTACTACGGTTGCTGATGCAGGTGGTCTATAGAAGCATCCGACTATCATATCTGACCCACCTTTGATACTTAACTTAACCCAGATTATTTCACATTCGCATTCGCTAATAACTTCACTGGATATTATTGAATTCTTTACTGCTATAAATACTCCTCCACCATTGGCGTTTATCCTATCCTTGCGGTATATGTTCCATTCTGTGTCTAGGATTTCGTTACTGTTCACTTCCGGTTTTAACCAACTTTCCGTTCCTAATACTATATGCGCACTATTTCCTTCAATAAGAGATACTAATTCAGAACCTTGCCCTGGATACTACTGCAGTTTACCAATATTACGTTAACTTTTCCTGTTTTTGGTCTCTGAGGATGGACGTTCTTTATCAACGATGATAATGTCCTCTCTGGTAAGCCGTCAGGTATTTTATCGTTTCGCCCAAGGGGGGGTCCCTCTAACCTAAAAAACCCCGTGTGCACGCCACACGTACTCTGCTACCCTAGTAGCTGCTTCCGGTGTGTAGTGCACGCCTGACCTGTCTAGGGGGGCCCTACAGTTCTCCACCCAATAACGGAGGTCGATGAATTTGCAACCATTATAGTCGCAGAGTCGTCTGAGCCTCTGGTTTAGACCCTCCACACGGCTCCAAACCAGAGGACCGCGATCGACTCTGGGCACTATGCTGCAGATATTAAGCTCAGCTTGCACTCCGCGTGCGATGCTGGTTGTCTTCACCAAATCAGCCAGCCGCCAGAAGGAACCAAGGATGGCCTCAGAACCCAAGCGGCAGGCGTCATTCGTTCCGACATGTGCTACTATCTGCAGCCGGTCACACCCAGTGCGTTCAAGAGCTGCCGGAAGGGGCTCCTCCACATTACGGACGAGACCCCCCGGCAAGCACACCGAGTGCACACTGGCATTCTTCCCCGACCTACCCGCTATTTTCCTGAGGGGCTCCATAACCCGCCTAACGTTGGAGCTCCCTATAACTAATAGGCCCGCCCTCTGTGACTGTCGGGACCTTGCCGGAGAATCGGCCACTGGCCCAACAGGCGAGGCATCCTGTGGTGGCTCGGAAACGATGTCATCACCACTAGGAAGCACCCCGTACCTGTTGGAAAGGGGTAAGGCAGCCGCCACGCGGCCAGATCCCACCTTCGCCTTTCGGCCAGGCACGCGCGAGCCCACCACTGTCCGCCATTCACCCTGGAGTGATGGCTGACCGGTAAGATGCTCACTGCCGGAAGACGCAGCGACATCAGGGGTTCCATGTGATTCCAAGGCCACCGAAGTAGGCATAGGTCTCACCACAGTTGCCCCAACGCCACTACGAGCCGACGCCTGCGCCTCGAGCTCGATGAGCCTAACAGACAAAGCCTCCACCTGCCCCCGAAGAGTGGCCAATTCTCCTTGCGTCCGCTCACAACAACCACAGTCCCTACACATGACTATGTTTACCCTACTCTATACGGTGACAAATTCCCAAGATAATCTTCTGATGAGCTACTCTGATAATCAAGAAACACTCACTGAAATACGAGACGCGAAAACTACGCTAGGTTTTCCCAGAAAAACTATTTAAAAGCTAAGCGCAGCAAATAAGTACAAAAACGCTTTATACAAACAGTACTCGCTGCTGCTGGTGCTCTCGCTCTGGCTGTCACAAGACAACTGCTGATTCAAGTGACTAGTGGCTAACGGCCGCGAAACAAACAAAAGACGGTTTTAGGGCGCTTTCTGTTCTAAACGATCAAGAAAACACTAAGAAATCTAACACGAAAACTACGTAAAGTTTTATCAAGAACTGTTAGTTACTATGCAGAGCAGATAAACACAAATAGAATCCCTTCCTTAGTGGAAGGTCGTAAACAAAATGCAAAATAAACGCTTTATACAAACAGTACTCGCTGCTGCTGGTGCTCTCGCTCTGGCTGTCACAAGACAATTTGCGCTCTTGACCGTTTTCAGAAACACACTGTGAGCTGCGACTGTGGAAAGCGCATCGCGCTTCGAATTGTTTCAAGACAGTTGAATGTATACTAACAAGACTGTCAGCACATCCCCGTGGGATACCACGATAAAAACTCACGATAACCCGACCGAAGCGCCCACACTCCCAGGTGCAATTATATTGTGGTTGACTTCTACTGATGTCTGAATGCATCCTAGACACAACCCTGTTGATAGAAAATGGGTAACATGTACTGTTACGTGATATAGCTGCCAAACGTGTAGCAGAGTGTTAGTGAATACTACTTGTGATCTCGCCTCCAAATTAATGGAGCAAGCTGAAATTCAACCACAAGATCATGAAGCCTTTTTGAGTCACAGGTGCTGTTTCTTTCACACAACTCCACATACGACATCCCAGTACGTAAATAAGTAGTTACATGTGGCGAGGAATATTCAAGGCGTTTTCAGAGAAAGCCGGATACCATTGCGCACTGGGACTGAGCGTTCGGTTTATTATAAGTCACCCATTGAACTTCTGAGCATATGGCAGGTAGATAAGATTTTAGCTATTGCTCTTAATAACCAATGTTGATATTTTACAGAATCGTACACTAACTTCGTGGACAGAAAAATTTAAATCATTTTTAATTAGATGCTATGAGGCTTTGATTGATTCTTACATCGCAAACCGTAAATTTCACAAATATTACAGAAATTTTTCATATAGGAACGTTTTTATTTGGCGAAAACGGTAAAATGAATTCTAATTGTCCATTTAAGCCGAGAAAGACACTGGTAATAAATTTATTACTCCCCTAATATTTCCTGAGTTAACTCAAATTTGTATTTTTAATATTTTGTCAGATATGCACTGAAAAATTGGTGTTCCGAAATCAATTTGTGAAGGTGATTCAGAAAATTTTAATTTTCTTCTATCACATTAAAATTTCTCACAGAAGAAGATCTCTTATCATAAAGATTAAATGAATTAGGAATTAATACTAAAATAAAACTTCATCCGATGTTTACATTTTTATAATTATTGTTTAATTTTTAGCTATAATAGTAATAATAACAATAATGATACAAGGAGTTCCCTAAGCCAGACTGTATGTACTTATAAACTTCCTCATTTTCGATCTCCTAACAGAACCTTCGTCATTACTGCCCCTCTTCAACATCCAACAATAGTCGGTCATCATATTTTCCCTCCTGACACCTCGGCATTACCTCAAACTCTCGGTGCAAACATTTTCTTTGCTCTTCATTACAACGTCCCAGATTTTTAGGGAAGCAACACTTTGGATGTACTGGAAGGGCAATTTTGCGGTGATGCACAATAAACGTCTTGGAATTTTCCGGGATGGATTTGACAACGTCCTCGTAATTTGGATTTATGTTATTGCTTATAAAGTTATCAGTAGCAGACCTGAGGGCATTCCGTGTTCCTTGTTCTCTAAGATTCACCGTAGTCTCAAATTCGTAATTGATGGAATGTTTAACTGGGAATTATTTAAAGCAGGATTCACCATGATAAATAGCCCTTACGAACAGCTTCATCAAAAACTGTTTGGTGTATAGTGATGGAAACAGTGCTGAGTGTTCGGAAACTCCCGTTACAAACTTCTACGACTTGTAGAAGAGAGTGAGTAGATAATAGGAATCCATGTCCAGAAACGTACCGTTTCCGTACTATGACGGTTTCAATTAAGATGATTACCTCACACACTTCTGCTTGAGGAACTGAATAAGGCGTGACACGGTACAATTACATGGTAACAATTCGAAAGGGAACATAACAAAACATCTATTTATCACTTAAGAAAATTTGTTAGTATTAACACTTAAACATCACGTTCTATACTTACAATATGCTGGGTTATTTTTGTTTTAGAATAATGTAAAAATGTAATGTTTAAGAGGTAGTACAAACAAACGTGGTTAAGTGGTAATTGGATGTTCCGATTGGTTTCCTTTCCAGCTGTTACCTAATAATTATACTGCGTCACGCCTGATTCAATCTCTAAAGCAGAAGTGTATAAGCTAACCATGCGAAATGAAATCATCGCTGACTGGAAACGGTACGTTTCCGGACGTGTGTTCCTTTTCCAAATATTACGTACTCCCTCCCCTCTAAAACCTCTAGACGTCTTTATATTCTTGTGGTCTACAAGCGGTTCATGCAAGTCATTTTTAGTTTCTGGTACAAAACGTCTCCGATTTGGTCAAACCTGTACATTCCAAAGCTTTTGTTTTGCCCAACGACATCGCTCAAATAAAAAGTACGTCAATTTTGTGTACTAAGCTTACAATGATAATAAAGATTCTCTAAAAAACGAAAATACACCTTATTACACTATGAAAATACTGTACAGGACAGATGAAAACTATGAACGTTTTTTAAATCAGTATGAAACAGGGAAGAACATATACTTATTTTCAACCATCTTATATCATAACGACTTGTGGTGGTCTTAGAATTTTGATATTTTGTTGAAATTAATGAAATCTGGTCGCCAATAGACCCAGGTTTGCTGCCAATGAAGCAGTCTAACGGCAGCTATTGATTCCTAATCTCTAACTTTCTTTGATATAATTGAAAGAAAAGCGAGAATCTGTTACATGACGATCATTTCTCCTTTCCGGAAAAATAAAGGCACCAGCGAACAGTTCTGGCGTTGCGCTTTAGAGAAGACGAAAGACTTAATTAGAATGAAGACACGTTCGTAGGATTTGTGGACCTAAAAAGAGCGTTCGGCAGTGCAAAACGTTGCAATACGTTCGAAACTCTGACGAAATTTGAGTTAAGCTACTTACGAATAAGGGAAACATATAATATGTGCAAGAACTAATGGGGTACAAGAAGAATGAGAGGCCGAGAATGACGCCTCTACTGTTAAGCACATCCACCGAAGAAGCCATGACGGAAAGACAGAAAGATTACAGAGTAGGAAACTGTTGTCCTTAATACCAATCAAGAAGAATAAGAAGACCTATGAAATGGAATCAACAGTTTAATGAATGCGGGATATAGTGTAAGAGTAAACCGAAGACGAACTTACTCAGGGCTGCTATTAAAATAGCTACAACAAGAAGAAATGCAGATGATAAACTGGTATTCATTGGACAAATATATTATACTAGAATTGACATGTGATTACATTTTCACCCAATTTGGGTGCATAGATCCTGAGAAATCAGTACCCAGAACAACCACCTCTGGCCATAACAACAGCCTTGGTACGCCTGGGAATTAAGTCAAACAGAGTTTCGATGCCGTGTACAGGTGCAGCTGCCCATGCAGCTTCAACACGATACCACAGTTCATCAAGAGTAGTGACTGGCGTATTGTGACGAGCCAGTTGCTCGGCGTTGACCAGACGTTTTCAGTTAGTGAGAGATCTGGAGAATGTGCTGGCCAGGGCAGCAGTCGAACATTTTCTGTATCCAGAAAGGCCCGTACAGGACCTGTAACATTAGGTCGTGCACTATCCTGCTGAAATGTAGGGTTTCGCAGCGATCGAATGAAGGGTATAGCCACGGGTCGTAAGACATCTGAAATGTAACGTCCACTGTTCAAAGTGCCGTCAGTAAGAACAAGAGGTGACCGAGACGTGTAACCAATGGCACCCCATACCATCACGTCGGGTGATACGCCCGCATGGCGATGACGAATACACGCTTCCAATGTGCGTTCAGCGCGATGTCGCCAAACACGGATGCGACCACCACGATTCTGTAAACAGAACCTGGATTCATCCGAAAAAATTACGTTTTGCCATTCGTGCACCGAGGTTCGTCGTTGAGTACACCATCGCAGGCGCTCCTGTCTGTGATGCAGCGTCAAGGGTAACCGCAGCCTTGGTCTCCGAGCTGATAGTCCATGCTGCTGCAAACGTCGTCGAACTGTTCGTGCAGATGGTTATTGTCTTGCAAACGTCCTCATCTGTTGACTCAGGGGTCGAGACGTGGCTGCACGATCCGTTACAGCCAAGCTGTTAAGATGCTTGTCATCTCGACTGCTAGTGATACGAGGCCGTTAGGATCCAGCACGGCGATCCGTATTACCCTCCTGAATCCACCGATTCCATATTCAAAATGGCTCTGAGCACTATGGGACTTAGCTCCTGAGGTCATCAGTCCCCTAGAACTTAGAACTACTTAAACCTAACTAACCTAAGGACATCACACACATCCATGCCCGAGGCAGGATTCGAACCTGCGACCGTAGCGGTCGCGCGGTTCCAGACTGTAGCGCCTAGAACCGCTCGGCCACTCCGGCCGGAGATTCCATATCCTGCTAAAAGTCATTGGACCTCGAACCACGCGAGCAGCAATGTTGCGATACGATAAACCGCAATCGCGTTAGGCTACAATCCGACCTTTATCAAAGTCGGAAACGTGATGGTACGCATTTCTCCTCCTTACACGAGGCATCATAACAACGTTTCACAGGCAACGCCAACCAACTGCTGTTTTGTATGAGAAATCGGTTGGAAACTTTCCTCAAGTCAGCACGTTGTAGGTGTCGCCAATGGCGCCAACCTTGTGTGAATGCTCTGAAAAGCTAATCATTTGCATATCACAGCAACTTCTTCCTGTCGGTTACATTTCGCGTCTGTAGCACGTCATCTTCGTGGTGTAGCAATTTTAATGGCCAGTGGTGCATATGATTAGCGATAAACAAAAGATAAAAGATGGAGATCACGAAGTAATTGAATTTAAGGAATTCTGCTATCTTTCAAGGAAAATAACAAAATACAGATGTAGCAAAGATTACATAAAAAGTAGAATATGGCAAAACAATATTCCAGTGTCAAATCTAGCTCTGAAGTTGAGGAAGAAATTCCTGAGAATGCGCCACTGGAGAACAACAGTGTACGGTAGTCCGTCATGGGCTGTGGAAAAATCGTAATAGTTTCAGATGTGGCGCTATAGTAGGATGTTGAAAAGCGGGTGAGGAGGTTCTGTTCATAATCGGCGATAAGGGAACATGTGAATAACACTGAAAAGAAGAAGAGACAGGATGATAGAACATGTATTGCAACATCAAGAAATAACGCCCATGGAACTAACGATAGCTGCATAAGGTAAAAACTGCAGAGACTGGTATGCATTTAATGAAGAATTGAGGACGTAGAGTCCAAGTGTCACTCAGAGACGGAGAGGTTGCAAAAGGAGAGAAATTCGTGTTTGGCTGGATGATACTGCATAGACCTGCTAGTGTTCCGTCTCTAATGACGTCAGTATCGACGGGACATTAAACTCTAATCTTCCACCCCTTTGATTATTTACTTAAAGTTTGCTGGAAACAGGCCATCTGAGGACCAGTTCCAATTTTAATTCTTCATTCTTTGTTCTTTTGTTTTCTTACCCCATAAATAATTGAAAATCTTATTTGTTAATTTGTTGTCTTGCATTCTAAATAAATATCCAAAAAATATGAGTCTTCCTTTTCTCATTACGTTTGAAATATTTTCATTATTTTATTGTATTTCAGCTTTACTTCGTAATTTCCAAACGTCTGCTTTGTTTTGTGATTCTAATATTTTCCTTAAAATTCGCCTTTCTTGTACTCCTAATTTATCTAAATTATAGTTTAATGCCAGGCAATCGCTTGCATATAGGCACATAGTGGGTTGGCTCGTAAGTTCGTAGAGTTTTTCCATAATTTTACAAGACAGATGTACATAACAGAAACTTAAGTCATGAATAACATTTTCTCCTCCAACATTTAAAAAAGTCTGCCAAAGCTGGGACGACTTTGTCTTTGAGGCGAAAAACTGACCAATCCACATTCGGAACTCAGTTTCATCCGGAAAGGAAATTCCTTGAAGGTTGTTCCATAGAAAGCGGGAAAGGTGACAAGTTAAGGTCGCAAGATCGGGCGAATAAGGTGGGTATGGAATGACGTCCCAAACCAACTCCTGTATAGTGCGTTTGGTCAGTCTAACAGAATGCTGGCAGTTGTTATCGTGGAGTAGCGTCGCTTGACGTGGCCTTTCTCGTCGTCGTTCCTGGACTGCGTCTGCAATATGTCCTAGTTGCTGACTATAAATGTCAGCTGTGATGATTACACTCCGTCGAAGCAGTTCGTAGTACATCACACATTCGCTGTTGCACCAGATGCATAGCATTATTATTTGTGAATGTGTGCAGGCTTTGTATGGGGAGATGCTGCTTAGTTTGGGCTTAACCACTCCCCTTTTTTTCCTTATGTTAACAAAATGAACATTGGACCTTGCCGCTGGTGGGGAGGCTTGCATGCTTCAGCGATGCAGATTGCTGTACCGTAGGTGCAAACACAACTGAGGGGTATCTGCTAAGAGGCCAAACAAACGTGTGGTTCCTGAAGAGGGGCACAGCCGTTTCAGTAGTTGTAGGGGCAACAGTCTGGATGACTGATTTGGCTTCGTAACATCAACCAATACGGCCTTGCTGTGCTGGTACTGCGAACGGCTAAAAGCAAGGGAAACTACGGCCGTAATTTTTCCCGAGGGTGTCTAGCTCTACAGTAAGGCTAAATGAAGATGGGCCCTCTTGGGTAAAATATTCCGGAGGCAGATAGTCCCCCACTCGGTTCTCCAGACGGGGACTACTCAGGAGAACGTCGTTATCAGGATAAACAAATACGGCGTTCTGCGGATCGGAGCACGGAATGTCAGACCCCTTAATCGGGCAGGTACGTTAGAAAACTTAAAAAAAGGGAGACGAATAGGTTAAACTTAGATATAGTGGGAATTGGTGAAGTTCAACGTTAGAAGGAACGGGACTTCTGGTCAGGTGAGTACAGGGTAATAAATACAAAATCAAATGGGAGTAGGTTCAATAATGAATAAAAAAATAGGAACGCTGATGAGCTACTATCAACAGCACAGTGAACGCGCGAATGAAGCCAAGATAGACACGAAGCCCACCCCGTCGTAGTAGTACCAGTTCATATCCAAACTAGCACCACAGATGAGGAAGAGACAGAGGAAATGTAAGATAAGACAGAAGAAATTATTCAGATAGTTAAGGGAGACGAAAATTTAATAATAATGGGGTCTGGAATTCGATAGTAGGAAAAGGAAGAGAAGGAAAACAAGTAGGTGAATAAGGAATGAAGGAAATGAATGAAAGAGGAAGAATTTTGGTAGAATTTGGTAGAATTTTGCGCAGAGTATAATTTAATCATTGCTAACGCTTGAATAAAAATCATGAAAAAGGTTGTATACGTGGAAGACACCTGCAGACACCGGAAGGCTTCAGATTGATTATATAATGGTAACCGGTGCCGGATTTTTAAACTGTAAGACATTTCCAGGGACAGATGTGGACTCTGACCGCAATATATTGCTTATGAATTGCAGGTCAAAACTGAAGAAACTACAAAAAACCAGGAATTTACGGAGATGGGACCCGGATAAAGTGAAAGAAATAGTGGTTGCAGAGAGTTTCGAAGAGAGCATTAGGGAACGACTGACAAGGACAAGGGAAAGAAATGCGTAGAAGAAGAGTGGGTAGCTTTGAGAGACGAAATAGTTAAGGCAGCAGAGGATGATATAGGTAAAAAGACGAGGGCTAGTTTAAATCCTTGGGAAACACAAGACATATTGAATTAAACCGATGAAAGGAGAAAATATAAAAAGGCAATAAATGAAGCGGGCGAAAAGGAATACAAACGTCTTAAAAATGACTAGAAGGCAAATGTAAGGATGTCGAGGTATGTATCACTAGAGGTAAGATACATATTGCATAAAGGAAAATTAAAAAGACCTTTGGAGGAAAGAGTACCTCCTGTATGAATATCAAGAGCTCAGGTGGAAAACTAGCCATAAGCAAAGAAGGCAAAGCAGAAGGGTGTAAGGAGTATATAGAGGGTCTATACAACGGTGATGTACTTGAGGGCAATATTATGGAAGTGGAAGAGGATGTAGATGAAAATGAGAAAGGTTATATCATACAGCGCGAAGAATTTGACAAAGCACTGAAAGAAGTCGGAACAAGGTCCTAGGAGTAAACAAAATTCCGTTAGAGCTACTGACAGCCTCGGAAGACCCAACCATGACAAAACTCTTTCATCTGGTGAGCAACATGTATGAGACAGGCTAAATACGGACAGACTTCAGGAATAAGATAATAATTCCAGTTCCGAAGAAAGTGGGTGCTGATAGGTGTGAAAATTAGCGAACTATTTGTTTAATAAGACACGTCTGCAAATTGTTGTGGTCTTCAGTTCTGAGACTAGTTTGATGCAGCTCTCCATGCTACTCTATCCTGTCCAAGCTTCTTCATCTCCCAGTACCTACTGCAACCTACATCCTTCTGAATCTGTTTCGTGTATTCATCTCTTGGTCTCCCTCTACGATTTTTACCCTCCACGCGGCCCTCCAATACTAAATTGGTGATCCCTTGATGCCTCAGAACATGTCCTACCAACCGATCCCTTCTTCTAGTCAAGTTGTGCCACAAACGTCTCTTCCCCCAATCCTATTCAACACCTCCTCATTAGTTATGTGATCTACCCATCTAACCTTCAGCATTCTTCTGTAGCACCACATTTCGAAAGCTTCTATTCTCTTCTTGTCTAAGCTATTTATCGTCCATATTTCACTTCCACACATGGCTACACTCCATACAAATACTTTCAGAAATGACTTCCTAACACGTAAATCTATACTCGATGTTAACAAAATTCTCTTCTTCAGAAACGCTTTCCTTCACATTGCCAGTCTACATTTTTGTCCTCCCTACTTCGACCATCATCAGTTATTTTGCTCCCCAAATAGCAAAACTCCTTTACTACTTTAAGTGTCTCATTTCCTAATCTAATCCCGGCACCATCATCGGATTTAATTCGACCACATTCCATTATCCTCGTTTTGCTTTTGTTGATGTTCATCTTATATCCTCCCTTCAAGACACCATCCATTCCGTTCAACTGCTCTTCCAAGTCCTTTGCCGTCTCTGACAGAATTGCAATGTCATCGGCGAACCTCAAAGTTTTTATTTCTTCTCCATGGATTTTAATACCTACACTGAATTTTTCTTTTGTTTCCTTCACTGCTTGCTCAATATACAGATTGAATAACATCGGGGAGAGGCTACAACCCTGCCTCACTCCCTTCCCAACCACTGCTTCCCTTCCATGCCCCTCAACTCTTATAACTGCCATTTGGTTTCTATACAAATTGTAAATAGCCTTTCGTTCCCTATATTTTACCCCTGCCACCTTCAGAATTTGAAAGAGAGTATTCAAGTCAACATTGTCAAAAGCTTTCTCTAAGTCTACAAATGCTAGAAACGTAGGTTTGCCTTTCCTTAATCTAGCTTCTAAGATAAGCCGTAGGGTCAGTATTGCCTCACGTGTTCCAATATTTCTACGGAATCCAAACTGATCTTCCCCATGGTCGGCTTCTACTAGTTTTTCCATTCCTCTGTAGAGAATTCGCGTTACTATTTTGCAGCCGTGACTTATTAAACTGATAGTTCGGTAATTTTCACATCTGTCAACACCTGCTTTCTTTGGGATTGGAATTATTATATTCTTCTTGAAGTCTGAGGGTATTTCGCCTGTTTCATACATCTTGCTCACCAGATGGTAGAGTTTTGTCAGGAGTGGCTCTCCCAAGGCTGTCAGTAGTTCTAATGGAAGGTTGTCTACTCCGGGGGCCTTGTTTCGCCTCAGGTCTTTCAGTGCTCTGTCGAACTCTTCACACAGTATCATATCTCCCATTTCATCTTCATCTACATCCTCTTCCATTTCAATAATATTGTCCTCAAGTACGTCGCCCTTGTGTAGACCCTCTATATACTCCTTCCACCTTTCTGCTTTCCCTTCTTTGATGAGAACTGGGTTTCCATCTGAGCTCTTGATATTTATACAAGTGGTTCTCTTTTCTCCAAAGGTCTTCTTAATTTTCCTGTAGGCAGTATCTATTTTACCCCTAGTGAGATAAGCCTCTACATCCGTACATTTATCCTCTAGCCATCCCTGCTTAGCCATTTTGAACTTCCTGTCGATCTCATTTTTGAGACGTTTGTATTCTTTTTTGCCTGCTTCGTTTACTGCATTTTTATATTTTCTCCTTTCATCAATTAAATTCAATATTTCTTCTGTTACCCAAGGATTTCTACTAGCCCTCGTCTTTTTACCTACTTGATCCTCTGCTGCCTTCACTACTTCGTCCCTCAGAGCTACCCATTCTTCTTCTACTGTATTTCTTTCCCCCATTCCTGCCATTCGTTCCCTTACGCTCTCCCTGAAACTCTGTACAACCTCTGGTTTAGTCAGTTTAGCCAGGTCCCATCTCCTTAATTTCGCACCTTTTTGCAGTTTCTTCAGTTTTAATCTACAGTTCATAACCAATAGATTGTGGTCAGAGTCCACATCTGCCCCTGGAAATGTCTTGCAATTTAAAACCTGGTTCCTAAATCTCTGTCTTACCATTATATAATCTATCTGATACCTTTTAGTATCTCCAGGGTTCTTCCATGTATACAACCTTCTTTCACTACTAACACGAATCCCTTACAGAAGAATGGGATAAACTGGTAAACGCCGACATCGGAGGAGATTAGTTCGGATTTCGTAAAAATGTAGGAACACAGGAGGCAATATTGGCCCTACAACTTCTCACAGAAGGTAGGCTAAGGAAAGGGAGACCTACATTTATAGCATTTGTAGACTTAGATAAAGCTTTTGACGATGTTGACTGGAATACTCTCTTTCAAATCCTTAAGGTGTCGGGGGTAGGGTACAGGAGCAAAAGACTATTTACAATTTGTACAGAAGCAGGATGGCAGTTTTAAGAGTTTAGGGGCAGGAACTGATGATGGTCGAAGTAAGGAGAATACAAAATGTAGACTGGCAATGGCATGAAAAGCATTTCTGAAGAAGAGAAATTCGTTGACATTCAGTATACATTTAAGTGTCCAAAAGTCCTTTCTGAAAGTATTTGTGTGGAATGTTGCCATATATGGACGTGAAACATGGACGAAAAACAGTGTAGACAAGAAGAGAAAAGCAGCTTTTGAAATGTGGTGCTGCAGAAGAATGCTTATGATTAGATGGGTAGAACCCCTAAATGATGAGCAGGTACTGAGTAGAATTGGAGAGAAGAGAAATTTGGGGTACAAACTGACTAGAAGAAGATAAGATGTATTCTGAGGCATCAAGGGATCACGAGTTTAGTACTGGAGGGAAGCGTGGGGTGTAATAATCGTAGGAGGAGAACAAGACATGAATACAGTAAGCAGATTCAGAAGGATGTAGGTTGCAGTAGTTACTCGGAGACGAAGAGGCTTGCTCAGGATAGAGTAACATGGAGAGCTGCATCAATCCAGTCTTTGGACTGAAGACCAGAACAACAACCAAAAGATACTATTTCTCGTTACCAGTGAGGATACAGGAGAGTAATGATCGCTGTCGTTCACTAGCCAAGTGATGAAGGGCAAGCATAGATGCAAATACGGCTACGCTCTGACTTTCGTAAGTTTGGCTTAAGAGATGTGGTTTATAGACAACCGATTTTTTAACCTTCTGCATTGCTTGCAAATGTCGCACGATGATGGAATGATTGCACTTCATCACATATGCGATTTCTCGAGTATACTGACTTGGGTCAGTGTGGATTAATGTGTTTAAGCTATCTTCATCAAACCAATAAAGTCTTTGTGAACGTGGAGAGTCACTAATGGCAAAACGAGCTTCTTAAAACGAGGAAAACATTTACTTGCAGTGTTCTGTCCAATGGCATTATCCCAATAAACGGCGCAAATATTTCCGGGCGCGCCGGCCGCGTTGACCGAGCGGATCTAGGCGCTTCAGTCCGCAACCACTCGGCTGCTACAGTCGCAGGTTCGAATCCTGCCCTGGGCACGGATGTGTGTGCCGTCCTTAGGTTAGTTAGGCTTAAGTAGTTCTAAGTTTAGGGGACTGATGATCTCAACTGTAAAGTCCCATAGTGCTTAGAATCATTTGAACCATTTTTTCTGGCCGCCTTCGCTGTTGTCACCCCTCTACTAAACTAGAACAGAGGAATATGTCGGAAATGTCCCGTTTTCTCCACTTGGCACTCCATTTCATAGCGTTCACAGCTCCACTCACTATCTTCAAATGACAAAACGAAAATATGTAAACTCAAACTGCAACAGCGAACTACAAACAAAATTGATAGTCGCTATATAAACCTCTCGCAAGTCCGCGGCTAGTGGTCTTGCGGTAGCGTTCTCGCTTCCCGCGCGTGGGGACCCGGGTTCGATTCCTGACGGGGCAAGGGATTTTCTCTGCCTCGAGATGACTGGGTGTTGTGTGTCTTTCATCAATGTTTCATCTTCATTCACTCGCAAGCATCCGTAGTGGCGTGAAAGTGGTCTCCCAGCCACCAATGCCATACGCTTATTATTAACCTATTAACCTATCGAAAACGGAATACAAAAAAAGGAAAATAAATAAATAAATAACGCCTACGACCTTATTCACCAACTTAATAAATAAATGCTGTGGTAGCGACAACTAGCTACGTAATTCTAAATACGACTGAATGTAGGTTAAATTATTTGATGTGTTCATGGTAACGTAAGTACCTTGCGTTATTACTGTCACATACTGCAATGTCCATTACCTGAACTCGGCTACATTAATAACGTCCTACAAGAGGGAGAGGTGTTTAGCAGCACGCAAAACGCCGTTCCCGCTAAAGCACGAGTCCAGTCGAAAGTCCCACTGCGCCGCAGAGTTAGCGCAGGAGGTGGGCGCGACGACAAACATCGCTGACGCCGCCGCTGTCGCTGTCGCCGGCCGTGTCGCCGTCGCCGTTGCCGGGCGACGGACGACTGTGTGAGTGTCCCGGGGACGAACACGTGTTGGCCGTCGCGGCGACACGCGCGCGACACGAACCGAACCCGGCCGGCTCGAGATTTGTGTAAATACGCCCAACATGTGAGCACTCCGGCTGGCGGAGAGGCGGGCCGCATTTTTATGTTCGCTGTGGCGGCACGAAGGCCCGCCGGAGCTCTCGCGTGCGTGCCTGCACGTCTGTGAGCGGTACGAGAGCGCCGCCGGGATATTATGATAATTGCTCACAGCCGGCCTCGAGCAAACTTGTTAACATCGGGCTACACAAATTGAGATTTCAGAACTCTCCTTTGCGGGCGCGATTTATTAAATATGCCGGTGAGTTTATTGCGGAGGAATTCCCCGGCACGGTACGGCGCCGCCGCGACCGCAGCTCGCCGGCTGTCTGCGCAGCGCCGCCACTACGTGGAGCCGCGTCGCTCATGTAGCGCGCGCTGCCACCGCTACCTGCTGCTCTGCCCTGACAAGCGCTGCGCGGCAGCGAACAAGTTGTGTCCGCGTGATTCACGTGTTTCGCAAACACTGGGAGGCGGGCGAGCAGCGCCCGCAGTGCAGTGCGGAGAACAGGACAGTCATACATCCCGTTAATAAACGCCGTCACCGCGTACGTTATGAGGCTGCTCTCAAAGGGGCATCGTGCATTAACATTTCGGAACAGAAAAAAAACTTTTGTCGTCTTTTTTAATACTTGGAAACGAGTACCTTTTAATGACTGGCTTTTATTTTCCACAAATTAAATTCTCTTAATGATATTAATCATCGCTTTTATTTAACAAACTGCCAAAGTTTCTTTCTTCCTTTCCTACTGCGCGTACAGCAGAGCTAGATCAGAAATTAAAGTCACAGAAGTTGGAGCTCCAGATAGCCAACCGTTTAGGCAAAAATGCCATTCTCCGCAGGGGTCAGGTGGGGCGTGTTCCACCGTAAATGACGCGGCTTGAAAACCAAGATTATTTTATTCTGACATGGTGTTGTTGTGGTCATCTGGTGAGCAACATGTATGAAACAGGCTAAATACGGACAGACTTCAGGAATAAGATAATAATTCCAGTTCCGAAGAAAGTGGGTGCTGATAGGTGTGAAAATTAGCGAACTATCTGTTTAATAAGTCACGTCTGCAAATTGTTGTGGTCTTCAGTTCTGAGACTGGTTTGATGCAGCTCTCCATGCTACTCTGTCCTGTGCAAGCTTCTTCATCTCCCAGTACCTACTGCAACCTACATCCTTCTGAATCTGTTTAGTTTATTCATCTATTGGTCTCCCTCTACGATTTTTACCCTGCACGCGGCCCTCCCATACTAAATTTGTGATCCCTTGATGCCTCAGAATATGCGCTACCAGCCGATCCCTTCTTCTAGACAAGTTGTGCCACAAATTTCTCTCAAAAAAAAAATAAAAATAAAAAATAATGTTAAAATGTGTGTGAAATCTTATGGAACTTAACTGCTAAGGTCATCAGTCCCTAAGCTTACACACTACTCAACCTAAATTATCCTAAGGACAAACACACACACCCATGACCAAGGGAGGACTCGAACCTCCGCCGGGACTAGCCACACAGTCCATGACTGCAGCGCCCTAGACCGCCCGGCTAATCGCGCTCGGAAAATTTCTTTTCTATCCAATTCTATTCAATACCTCCTCATTATTTATGTGATCTACCCATCTAACCTTCAGCATTCTTCTGTAGCACCACATTTCGAAAGCTTCTATTCTCTTCTTGTCTAAACTAGTTATCGCCCATGTTTCACTTCCATACATGGCTACACTCCATACAAATACTTTCAGAAACGACTTCCTGACACTTAAATCTATACTCGATGTTAACAAATTTCTCTTCTTCAGAAACGCTTTCCTTGCCATTGCCAGTCTACATTTTATATCCTCTCTACTTGACCATCATCAGTTATTTTGCTCCCCAAATAGCAAAACTCCTTTACTACCTTAAGTGTCTCATTTCCTGATTTAATTCCGGCACCATCACCGGATTTAATTCGACTACATTCCATTATCCTCGTATTGCGTTTGTTGTTGTTCATCTTATATCCTCCTTTCAAAACACTGTCCATTCCATTCAACGGCCCTTCAAGGTCCTTTCCTGTCTCTGACAGAATTACAATGTCGTCGGCGAACCTCTACATCTACATCTACATCCAGACTCCGCAAGCCACCTGACGGTGTGTGGTGGAGGGTACCTTGAGTACCTCTATCGGTTCTTCCTTCTATTCCAGTATCGTATTGTTCGTGGAAAAAAGGATTGTCGGTATGCTTCTGTGTGGGCTCTAATCACTCTGATTTTATCCTCATGGTCCCTTCGTCAGATATACGTAGGAGGGAGCAATATACTGCTTGACTCTTCGGTGAAGGTATGATCTCGAAACTTCAACAAAAGCCCGTACCGAGCTACTGAGCGTCCCTCCTGCAGAGTCTTCCATTGGAGTTTATCTATCATCTCCGTAACGCTTTCGCGATTACTAAATGATCCTGTAACGAAGCGCGCTGCTCTCCGTTGGATCTTCTCCATATCTTCTATCAACCCTATCTGGTACGGATCCCACACTGCTGAGCAGTATTCAAGCAGCGGGCGAACAAGCGTACTGTAACCTACTTCCTCTGCTTTCGGATTGCATTTCCTTAGGATTCTTCCAATAAATCTCAGTCTGGCATCTGCTTTACCAACGATCAACGTTATATGATCATTCCATTTTTAATCACTCCTAATGCGTACTCCCAGATAATTTATGGAATTAATTGCTTCCAGTTTCTGACCTGCCATATTGTAGCTAAATGATAAGGGATCTAACTTTCTATGTATTCGCAGCACATTACACTTGTCTACATTGAGATTCAATTGCCATTCCCTGAACCATGCGTCAATTCGTTGCAGATCCTCCTGCATTTCAGTACAATTTTCCATTATTGCAGCCTCTCGATATACCACAGCATAATCCACAAAAAGCCTCAGTGAGCGTCCGATGTCATCCACAAGGTCATTTACGTATATTGTGAATAGCAACGGTCCTACGACACTCCCCTGCGGCACACCTGAAATCACTCTTACTTCGGAAGACATCTCTCCATTGAGAACGACATGCTGCGTTCTGTTATCTAGGAACTCTTCAATCCAATCACCGAATTGGTCTGATAGTCCATATTCTCTTACTCTGTTCATTAAACGACTGTGGGGAACTGTATCGAACGCCTTGCGGAAGTCAAGAAACACGGCATCTACCTGTGAACCCGTGTCTATGGCCCTCTGAGTCTCGTGGACTAATAGCGCGAGCTGGGTTTCAGATGACCGTCTTTTTCGAAACCCATGCTGATTCCTACAGAGTAGATTTCTAGTCTCCAGAAAAGTCTTTATACTCGAACATAATACGTGTTCCAAAACTCTACAGCTGATCGACGTTAGAGATATAGGTCTATAGTTCTGCACATCTGTTCGACGTTCCTTCTTGAAAACGGGGATGACCTGTGCCCTTTTCCAATCCTTTGGAACGCTATGCTCTTCTAGAGACCTACGTTACACCGCTGCAAGAAGGGGGGGCAAGTTCATAAAAGTTTTTATTTCTTCTCCATAGATTTTAATTCCTACCCCGAATTTTTCTTTTGTTTCCTTTACTGCTTGCTCAATATACAGATTGAATAACATCGGGGAGATGCAACAACCCTGTCTCACTCCCTTCCCAACCACTGCTTCCCTTTCATGTCCCTCGACTCTTATAACTGCCATCTGGTTTCTGTACAAATTGTAAATAGCCTTTCGCTCCCTGTATTTTACCCCTGCCACCCTTAGGATTTGAAAGAGAGGATTCCAGTCAACATTGTCAAAAGCTTTCTTTAAGTCTACAAATGTTAGAAACGTAGGTTTGTCTTTCGTTAATCTATTTTCTAAGGTAAGTCATAGAGTCAGTATTGCCTCACGTGTTCCAATATTTCTACGGAATCCAAACTGATCTTCCCCGAAGTCGGCTTCTACCAGTTTTTCCATTCGTCTGTAAAGAATTCGTGTTAGTATTTTGCAGCCGTGGCTTATTAAACTGATAGTTCTGTAATTTTCACATCTGTCAACACCTGCTTTCTATGGGATTGGAATTATTATATTTTTCTTTAAGTCTGACGGTATTTTGCCTGTCTCATACATCTTGCTCATACTTCTTATAAAACTTCGTCAACTTTGGAATAATTTCTTCTGCTGATAGACCGTCAATTCCACGAGTTCCCTGACGGTACTATTTTTCCCTTTAAAAGTCTGCAGCTCGTGGGCATGCCAACACGGCAGCTCAGTGTCCCAGGCGAAGATAATGGTCCCTTCCTGTTATAAGAATCTCTGTGAGATTTTCATCAACTGAATCTGAGAGCTGTCGTGCGACATCCTAAAATAACTGCAAAACACAGACGATGAGGCAACAAATGGAAAGGTTAAAAGGAAACAGAAAGACGTCGAATAAAGATCGCTGAGACCCTGGTTCGATTCCTGGCTCAGTCGGAGATATTTTTGGCTCGGGGATTGGGAGTCTGTGTTGTCCTACTCGTTTCATTCCATCTGCCTCGACGCGGTTAAGTAGCACACGCAACAGCATGCCGAACAAGCCACGGCGAGGTCTTCCTGTCAATAGTGCTTTGCGATCGTTTGATTCTTTATTTTTACAATTTATATATAAGGACGAAATACACAAAAGAACTTTTAAAAACAGTTCAAACGAACGATTCCGATGATCAAGTTGATACTTGAGTTAATTGTGCAGCATACACCAACATAACAAGAACAGAATTTCATTCACTTACAGAGTGATTCGTTGACGATGCTACCAACTTTCGGAGATGATGTATAGGGGGTGAGATCATGGACCGTGGTCCGGAGACGACCGAGCCGAAAATTACTACCTAAAATACACTTCGGGCATTCTCGGCTTGTACAGCCACATCACAAATCGAAGTGACACTTCAATTCCCATGCTGGATTGTAGTGGCAACATATCCTAGCAGGGAGACATATTATACACAACAATGGGAATTAATACGAATCAAAAATTACATTCGGATTTATAGGATGTGGACAGTGGTCGCGATATATGTAAAGATTCGACCGGCGACACTACAAACTATTCAAATACCCCACTGCCGCAATGCTTCGTCATCATTCGTTGAATCAGTGTTCAATTTCGCCATTTTGCCAATAGTTTCTGTGTCTCAGTAGTGGTAGATGCCAACGGTCTTTCTGTGGTAGCTGCTTTTGTCTTAATATATACAACAATGGAGCATACAATATGTAGTCTTTAGGATAACTATCGCAGAAGATACTAACGAAAATTTAATCAGAAATTTCACAGAAATTTTAAAAAATCATCCAAGGCCTTTTAACCCTTTACAGGGCGGCACTACGAACTTCGAAAAATAAACATGAAATGTTTTTATTTCATATCCAAGAGAAGAGTTTAGTGATATAACATACTTATTTTCTTGATTATCTAAGTGCATGGCGTCCTATGGGTTGATAAGTACACTTACCAGAGAACATTTGTGATACTAGACTTCATACCATGTTCTCTGGTAAGTATTTTTACTGTCTGCAATGGACGACTGTAAAGGTGAGAACAAAACTACCTAACAAGGGGGTGGAGGTGAAGGTGAAGAATGATCATACCTCACGACGGATAAATAGCCAGTTTATATTCATCCATTTTGTGAAACTGTGAGCACTTAGTGACTTGCAACGAACTTTACGCATAATTTAAAACCTTTATGAGACATTTTGTCGCTGACACACAAAATGACAAAAGGAAAATAAGTTTATCTCTTACTACATTTTCGCTGTCCATGCAGTACAACTGCTGCATCAGGCTCTAACTATTATTTCTTTACGAATAACTCTGTCTTTGCAACACATTTTACGTACAGTACTCTCATATGCCACTAGATATCCCTGCAATATTATGTAATTGTACGACTCATGGTTCAGGAGAGGCGACGTCATAAAGATTGAGCTGCATGAAAAAGAAACCGCAGAGCGAAATCCGCTAGAGATACAGGTGAAATACGTGTAAAATATGTTAAATATTTTTGAAGTATGTGAGAAATGTGCGTACGTAAGCAAAGCCGCGGTAGATGGACGGAGAGGGGGAAGGACGAGACGAACACTAATAAGCGAAAAGAAGAGGTGGGCAGAATGGGCAGGAGCAGATGGACATAGAGAGGGAAGGAGGAAATACGAATATAGTGCGAGTTGACGAGGTGGACAGAAGAGGGGTGAAGCAGGATATCGACAGAGGGGGAGGGAGGAGATGGACTAACAGGAGATAGGAATAAATACATACTTGCACAATACGAGGTCCTTAGGTAGTCTGTAAATACATGAGTGCTGGGTTAGTTTATTTTATAATTATGATGTCACAGAATTTTAAATATTAGTTTGGGTTTGTAATATTTATATAACGTAAACTGGATTTCGATGTGATGTGTATTCAAATATAGTACAGGGTGTAAAAAAATGGATACAAAATGTTTGATTGCTTAAAAGATATTAAAAGAATTAATTTTTTGTGTGACAAAACTTTCAGAAGTGCGAGATATATGCCCTTGAAGGTTTCAATAACAGCGATATTCACAGAAGGTGTTCAAATTGCCCTGTGATGAACAGATTTTAGAGACTTTGCTGAAAATGTCGTCAGTTTATATCAGCTTAACTGCCATCTGTGTGCTAATGATCGTCTAAGCTCGAAACAACCACGCGTTTCACGAGTAATGGCTGCAGCTTCAGCCTAATGGTCAACCGGCTCTCATGGGGTATCTATCGGTGTCATACACCAAACTCTTCATCTCATCCCACAAAAAGAAATCGTAGGAAGTCAGCAAGATCACTAAGACAATATTTGTCACACGGTAGTTGGAGCACTGCTTCTAATGATTTCATGCAAACCTTCGTGAATCCCTGGGGTGAAATAGCGCGCCTGTCACATTTTCATCACATAAAAAGTGTTTCTTTTTATCTCTTCTAAACAACCTCAGACTTTGCATTTGTAGCTTTTTACACCGTATAATTGCTATTGTATGGGTGTAAAGACCATCTGTAGTAAATTTAAGTCTCCAAAGTGCGCTATAACTGAAAAATTAAAGTATTGTGACTGTTTACGTGGTGTATGCATTGTCTGGACATAGTCACAGGCGCTGCCATTGTAGGATGTCTTAAATACCTTTAACCGGATCGCATGCTCCTTTCCTGCATGGAAGCGCTATGAAATGGAGCACTCGAAAATTTTTCGGGATTTCGTGTTCAAAACAAAGTCTGTGTCCTCAGGAAACTCACAAAAGGAAATGTACACGAAAAAAAGCGAGAGCGGAAGAAGTAGTTCAAGAACCCTCTGGCACGCAGTGGACTGTGAAACAGAATTGAGGATGTAAAATCTAGGTTTCGTTGTTAAAAAGATAGTAATTCATTATTATAAAACTTCCTGCCAGATAAAAACTGTGTGTCGGACCGAGACTCGAACTCAGGACCTTTGCCTTTCGTGGGCAAGTGCTCTTCACTTGCCCGTGAAAGGCAAAGGTCCCGACTTCGAGTCTCGGTCCGGCACACAGTTTTTATCTGGCAGGAAGTTTCATATCAGCGCACACTCCACTGAAGAGTGAAAATCTCCTTCTGAATTCATTATTATAGTTGAATCAGATGGATAAATTAAAGAAAATTGTAAGACAGTTACTCCAATAGGATTTACTGCCTCCCGTTTTGCACGGCGTGACGAGAGGAAGAAACAGGTAATAAGCTTGAAAGATTCAGGTAAACGAAGTAAATCTGAGTTAAGGCGGTGCAGCGAACACATGAAGCTCACTTTTGTCAAGGGAGAGGCTAACATTTTAACAGTTGATGCACACAACTTGGTAAAAATGGATCACGGTAGATCCAGCTGTGCTCGGGTTTTAAATATCGAAAGAAACTCTTACTCATCGCATACTATTCTGTAACAAAAACGCCGGTGGACACCTGGACAACAAAAAGAATTATACAAATGGTACAACGAGTTTCTCTCGCTTAACGAGCCGTTTTATTTTCTCTACCATTCTTTACATTTTATGTTTATGTGCAAGTTTGTCGGTAGGTGGTCCGAGAATCATCCGTTGCCATGAATGCCCGCGCCACGGATGTACGACTATTGCTCTGGTTTTGAAAGGCACGAAATACGATAATGCCAGGGAGAGGCGAGCGGCCGGCAACAGTCTCCCCTTCCTGCCCCCCCCGCCTTTCCTGTCCTTCCCGGCAGAGCCCGTCCCTTGCCATGTGACCACCACGCAGGCCGTAAAGGCGCATCCCCCACAACTCTGCCTTGTCAGATCTATGGCCTAATAAAAAGCACAGTTTTGTCACTCGGACTTACAAATAGCGAGTCTTCACAGGCGACGAGGTCCCAAATCATTCCCGGGCCCCGCTGCCTTTGTGCCGCGGCTGGACTATTTCGTCTCCGGGAAAGTACTTGCCCGGCCGACGCGTCGCGCCTATCTCGGAGACGCATCTACCCAGGCGCGCGCGCCGCCGGCCGCTTTTTTAACTTGTCGTCTTGTGCGTGTGCATGCGACTCGCAGCCCGGGGTGTTGTGAGGCCGAGCAGATCTCGCCACACAGCACGCCGGTTCAGTAACATCCATCTGCATCCTGTAGTAATAAGCAACAACATTTCGACAACTACCTCGAGCATGCTTCATCAGGGTGTGTTACATTACTTATAACCTACGACACTTCAACTCTGTCATGCTACATCTGTACCTCACAAGCCACCACTCGTCGTGTGGCGGAGGGTATCTGTGGCAACATTATGATTAGCCTCTTCTCCATTCCGTTCGTGATTGTTGCTTGGGAAGAACGACTGTCGACAGACTTCCATATGACATCTAATTTCACTGAATTTTTCATTGTGATCATTTGGTGAGATATACGGGATCTTAGGGATACAAATTCAGATATTTGGATCATCGGTACTTTAATATGTACTCATTTCAGTGGATTAGATTTTTTCCCCTCTGTATCTACCAGTCTTCGCGCAGACACGTCACGTAACTGACTATCCGATGATTTCTGCACGGTCGTAACTGTACCACTGAAAGGACTATATCTGTCAGTATAGATTTACCGTTTTGAGCCCACATTTCAACACCTGACCTGCTGCCTAGGGAAAGGTCAGCATTAACCCTCACAACACCAAGGGCAGATAAATACTTTTCGTACTCAGCTTTTGAAAATACTGTTATCTAGTCACTTACTTCACAACTGTCAGCCCCGATAGCTGAGTCGTACGCCGGCACGGTAGCTCAGCGTGTTCGGTCAGAGAGCTGGTTGGCCACTGTAATAAAAAACTGAGTGGAAGGATCAACAAAAGAAATTGACCGGATGTCATGTGACGTCCGCACGACCAAATACAACAATGAACAAAATGCAAACATTTCGTCCCCATCCGGCGAGCAGGTCGCCCAATGTGGTGTCGAATGTAATAAGACCTGCACCAAGGCGACCGGACCTGCCCCGTAAGGGGCCTACCGGCTCATTTCCATTTTTCTTTACAATTTAAAACTAAAAACAAATACTATTTTAATGAATTGCTCTACCAGATCCCATAAATATTTTAAATTTTTCATTTATTTTTTGAGTTAAGCTGAACCTATAAATCAATGTCTTGTTAGTAGATGTCACATTCTGTAACGTTTCGTTTAGTACTTTCAGGTTCAGAACGCTAATTACACATCAGTATCTCTTTAAAAAGTATGTTGCGAATAAAACTCAACAACAACTAATGAATTTGGCATTTTTAATTTTTTTATGGTGTAATTAAGTATGTCACTTCCCCTCCTTGGTAATGGGAGTTATTCAAAATATGTTGATATTGCTACACCTGTGTACGGAAGGAAGGAACGTCTTGCCCAACTATTCTTCGAACGTACACTCTCGAAATTTCAAGAGTAACCTCATTTGTGATTCACAACACCTTTCTTGTTCCGACTGCCATCGTGGTTTGTTGAGCATTCCGTCACGTTCTCGCGCCAACTATACGATCCCGTGACGAAATGTGCCACTCGTCGTCCTATTTTCTCTATTTTTTTCCTGTTAATTCTACAATGGTGTGCAAAACATAAAAAAGGTCAAAAGTAGCTTTCACATGATATGTCAATGAGTAACACAGCTCAATCAGACTTGGGCTATACATAAAGGAATTACTACAGTACAGTACAGAAGGTAACTGAAGAAATACGCAACAAAACGCAGAGAAATCACACTTTCATTCAAAGACAATAATTACAATGAAATCACCGCGATTCATGATGGCTCGTGGACGTTCCGATAGGTGGTACATGGTTCTTAATAGGATGTATGGGAGCTATGCAATGTGCTCCCCTGTTAGCCACGAGGTTCGTGAGGAGTTTTTGGTGTAGGGCGTTCCATTTCTCACCAGCACGGTTGACGACTGCTGGATGGCCTTTGCTGCATGTGGAGGTGCTGTGACGTGTTTCTCCCCCACGCATCCCGCACGTGCTCCATTGGTTTTATGTCGGGGGAACGGGAAGGCCAGTCATACGGGTCCATTCGCTGAATATCCTCTCGTTCCAACGTAACGACCACCACCTGCACTGTTTAATGCTGTATCGCATTGTCATCCATTAAAATGACGTCATGGCCGAATGCACTCCTGAAAAGACGCGCATGGAGAAGAAGTACAGTGTCACTGTGACGTTGACCGGTGAGGTCTGAGGCACCTTGTCACGGTAAGTACTATATAACCTTAGGGACGATGACCTCAGCTGTTTGGTCCCATAAGACAATACCACAAATTCCCAAATTTTGTAACATGTTAAAAGATTTGGAGGTCAGTACGTCAACGTTTTAGTTATCCCATCCCACTCCATAGCACTTGGACTACCAAAACAATTATGTTCGGCACTGTTCCTGGTTGCATTACGTGTTCCGACCTCTAGCCATATGGGGGTAGCTCCTCATTCGACAGAGCAATAACGAACAACAGGAACACTTTCCAGCCGTCTAATTTACAAACATATTTTATTTGGTTACCAGTTTCGGCGATTTACTACGCCATCCTCAGCTCCCTGATCGACATGTAGGGAGATTCCACATCGGTTCTGGTCAAAATAGGGTACAGCATACAACTACTGGTATTTGTAGATTTTTACTTGCTATATCGATCACTTCAGCCATCAACTACCAGAAGTGAAATTTCCTGGCAGATTAAAACTGTGTGCCCGACCGAGACTCGAACTCGGGACCCTTGCCTTTCGCGGGCAGGTGCTCTACCACTGAGCTACCGAAGCACGACTCACGCCCGGTACTCACAGCTTTACTTCTGCCAGTACCTCGTCTCCTACCTTCCAAACTTTACAGAAGCTCTCCTGCGAACCTTTCTTTCAGGAGTGCTAGTTCTGCAAGGTTCGCAGGAGAGCTTCTGTAAAGTTTGGAAGGTAGGAGACGAGGTACTGGCAGAAGTAAAGCTGTGAGTACCGGGCGTGAGTCGTGCTTCGGTAGCTCAGTTGGTAGAGCACTTGCCCGCGAAAGGCAAAGGTCCCGAGTTCGAGTGTCGGTCGGGCACACAGTTTTAATCTGCCAGGAAGTTTCATATAAGCGCCCACTCCGCTGCAGAGTGAAAATCTCATTCTGAACTACCAGAAGTATTTGAATGCTGGCCCCTGTTTTGACCAAAACTGAGGTCGACTCTTCCTACAAGTCGATCAGGGACACGAATATAGGATAGTAATTCGCCGAAAGTGGTAACCAAATAAGATAAAATTGGAAGTTAGAGGGCTGAGAGGTGTTTCATTTGAAGTCCTGCAGCTAACAGCCGAGTCCCGCAACCATCTCTGGAAAGATGGACGTACAGACAACGAATAAAAGTGTCAGTTCTCTCAGCTCATAACGCGCACTGTATAGGATTGGATTTTAAATGAAAACGGTGATAATTGAAGTAATCAGAAACCTTACACTCTCTTTCTCGTACTTAGTCCCTACCGTCCCCGAATATTTCTTCACCACAATTATCTAACCAGCAATGGAGCATGGAGGAAATGAACAGAGACTGCGGATAGATGGCGCTAGGTGGGAATGTGGGTCGACTATGAGGCATTTAGAGATTGTCCGTGCAGTGGTTAACGTTCCTGCTTAAAAGCATGAGATCCCAGATTCTAATCCTAGTCCGATACACATTTTCACTCCTCGATGCTGATTCCGCGTAATATTCTGATACAACTGACTTTAGTATTCCCTTCCCTTTCCTTTCTTTCCCATCCCCCTCGTACCTTACGTACACGAGATTTTTGCAAAGGTTCTTGTGGGAGTAGGCCGGACTCAAGGGTGCTCCTTTTTGGAGAAGTGTCAATAGCTAGCTCCTGGTCATCAACTTCGGCTACGAATGCCGTTTTCTCCTTTCAAAAGAGCTGCTAACTAGTCCGCAGAGAATTGCCATGTGTGGCGAATTGGCCTTGCGGTACACTGAACGCGAAAAGGAAAAGATTTTGTGCTGCTAGCCTACCGTGAGGAATCTTGTTGCCTAACCTCCTTGGCGAAAAGCACTCGACCAATGAGTGAAAAGTGCCAAGAAGTCAATAGTAACCTTTTGCACACTAAAATGCATTCAGTGAGCAAATAAGGGGAGGTTTGTGCAGGGTTCCCCTGCTTGCTGGAAAATAAAGCGTAATTCTCGCTAGTCACTGTCACAATGTCTGAAAATCGTCCCCTCCAGACCGAACTTTTCGAGAGAGACGATGATTTCGTTTCGGGATCTGCCGTGGAGAGGTCTACATCTATATCTACATCTACATCTACATACACTCCTGGAAATTGAAATAAGAACACCGTGAATTCATTGTCCCAGGAAGGGGAAACTTTATTGACACATTCCTGGGGTCAGATACATCACATGATCACACTGACAGAACCACAGGCACATAGACACAGGCAACAGAGCATGCACAATGTCGGCACTAGTACAGTGTATATCCACCTTTCGCAGCAATGCAGGCTGCTATTCTCCCATGGAGACGATCGTAGAGATGCTTGATGTAGTCCTGTGGAACGGCTTGCCATGCCATTTCCACCTGGCGCCTCAGTTGGACCAGCGTTCGTGCTGGACGTGCAGACCGCGTGAGACGACGCTTCATCCAGTCCCAAACATGCTCAATGGGGGACAGATCCGGAGATCTTGCTGGCCAGGGTAGTTGACTTACACCTTCTAGAGCACGTTGGGTGGCACGAGATACATGCGGACGTACGTTGTCCTGTTGGAACAGCAAGTTCCCTTGCCGGTCTAGGAATGGTAGAACTATGGGTTCGATGACGGTATGGATGCACCGTGCACTATTCAGTGTCCCCTCGACGATCACCAGTGGTGTATGGCCAGTGTAGGAGATCGCTCCCCACACCATGATGCCGGGTGTTGGCTCTGTGTGCCTCGGTCGTATGCAGTCGTGATTGTGGCGCTCACCTGCACGGCGCCAAACACGCATACGACCATCATTGGCACCAAGGCAGAAGCGACTCTCATCGCTGAAGACGACACGTCTCCATTCGTCCCTCCATTCACGCCTGTCGCGACACCACTGGAGGCGGGCTGCACGATGTTGGGGCGTGAGCGGAAGACGGCCTAACGGTGTGCGGGACCGTAGCCCAGCTTCATGGAGACGGTTGCGAATGGTCCTCGCCGATACCCCAGGAGCAACAGTGTCCCTAATTTGCTGGGAAGTGGCGGTGCGGTCCCCTACGGCACTGCGTAGGATCCTACGGTCTTGGCGTGCATCCGTGCGTCGCTGCGGTCCGGTCTCAGGTCGACGGGCACGTGCACCTTCCGCCGACCACTGGCGACAACATCGATGTACTGTGGAGACCTCACGCCCCACGTGTTGAGCAATTCGGCGGTACGTCCACCCGGCCTCCCGCATGCCCACTATACGCCCTCGCTCAAAGTCCGTCAACTGCACATACGGTTCACGTCCACGCTGTCGCGGCATGCTACCAGTGTTAAAGACTGCGATGGAGCTCCGTATGCCACGGCAAACTGGCTGACACTGACGGCGGCGGTGCACAAATGCTGCGCAGCTAGCGCCAATCGACGGCCAACACCGCGGTTCCTGGTGTGTCCGCTGTGCCGTGCGTGTGATCATTGCTTGTACAGCCCTCTCGCAGTGTCCGGAGCAACTATGGTGGGTCCGACACACCGGTGTCAATGTGTTCTTTTTTCCATTTCCAGGAGTGTAGATACTGTAGGCACTGTACGCTGCGTGACTGAGGGTACTCTGTACCACTACTAGTTATTTCCTTTCCTGTTCCACTCGTAAATAGAGCGAGGGAAAAACGACTGTCTATATGCCTCCGTATGAGCCCTAATTTTTCGTATCTTATTTTAGTAGTCCTTTCGCGCACTGTATGTTGGCGGCAGTAAAATCGTTCGGGAGTCAGCTTCAAATGCCGGATCTCTAAGTTTTCTCAACAGTGCTTCCCGAAAAGAACGTCGCGTTCCCTCCAGGGATACCCATTTGAGTTGCCGTAGCATGAACATGTGTTGTTAACCTGCCGGTAAGAAATCTAGCAGTCTGCCACTGAATTGGTTTGATGTCTTCCTTCAATCCTACCTGCTACGGATCTCAAACATTTGAGCAGTACTCAAGCTATGTGCGCTCTCGTTTACAGGTGAAGTGCTCTTTACTAAAATTCTCCCAAATAGTCCGCCCCCGGTAGCTGAGTGGTCAGCGCGACAGACTGTCAATCCAAAGGACCCGGGTTCGATTCCCGGCTGGGCCGGAGATTTTCTCCGCTCAGGGACTGGGTGTTGTGTTGTCCTAATCATCATCATTTCATCCCCATCGACGCGCAAGTCGCCGAAGTGGCGTCAAATCAAAAGACTTGCACCAGGCGAGCGGTCTACCCGACGGGAGGCCCTCGTCACACGATATTTCATTTCATTTCTACCAAATAAACCGAAGTCGACCATTCGCCTTTCCTGCCACAGTTCTCACATTCTCAAATGGTTCAAATGGCTCTGAGCACTATGGGACTCAACATCTGAGGTCATTAGTCCCCTAGAACTTAGAACTACTTAAACCTAACTAACCTAAGGACATCACACACATCCATGCCCGAGGCAGGATTCGAACCTGCGACCGTAGCGGTCGCGCGGTTCCAGACTTAAGCGCTTAGAACCGCTGGCAACACTGGCCGGCTCTCACATGCTCGTTCCATCTCATTTCGCTTTGCAACGCTGTGCTCGGATATTCAAACGACTTGACTGTGTCAAGCAGGACACTAGTAATACTACATCCAAACATTACAGGTTTGTTTTTCCTACTCATCTGCACTAACTTAAATTTTTCCATATTTAGGGCTAGTTGCCATTCGTCTGGTCCTGACGTCGGTGGCTACTATCCTCGACCCTCATCTCAACCTTTTGCGATATACATCTACATATCTACATCTACGAGTACATCTACATGATTACTCTGCAACTGACAATTAGATTCATCGAACCTTCTTTAAGCTACTTCTCTACCGTCTCACTCTCGAACAGTGCGTAGGGATACGAACACTTATATATTTCCGTGCGAGCTCCGATTTTGCTCATTTTATTATGCTGATCTTTTCTCGCTATATGCGTGAGCGCTAACAAAATATTTTCGCACTCTGAGGACAGACTCGGTGACTGAAATTTCATGAGAAGGTCCTGCTGCAGGGATAACTCCTTTGCTTTAATGACTGCCACCCCAATACGTATATCGTATAAGTGGCACTGTCTCCCCTGTTTCACGATAATACGAAAGAAGCTGCCCTTCTTTGAAGTTTTTCGATGTCCTACGTCAATCCTATCTAATGCGGATCCCACACCACACAGTAACGCTCCAGAAAATGGCGGACAAGTGTAGTGTAAGCAGTTCCTTTAGTAAACCTGTTACATTTTCTAAGTGTTCTGTCAATAAATCGGTCGTTGGTTTCCTTTCCCCACAACATTACCTACGTGACCGTCCCATTTTAAGTTACTCGTAAATGTAATCGCTAAATATGTAGATGAGTTTACAGCCTTTAGAATTGTGTAATTTAACATGTATAATAACTTTTGCGGATTCGTTTTAGTGTTCACGTGGGTGACTTCACACCTTTCATGATTTAGAGACAATTGTCACGTACAAATATCTTGTCTATATCATTTTATAGTTTGTTTTGATCATCTGATGACACTGTACGACTGTAAATGACAGCATCAACTGCAAAAAATCTAAGAGGAATGTTCAGATTGTCTCCTAAATCGTTTAAGTAGATCACGAACAACAGAGTACCTGTAATACTTCCTTGGGGAAAGCCATATATTATTTCTTCTGCTTATGTGAACTATTACGAACTGTGATCCTCCAGACAGGAAATCTCTAATCCAGTGACACAACTCTGACGACACTCCATAGACACGCAATTTAATTAGAAGTCGCTTGTGAGGAACCGTGTCAAAAGCCTTCTGCAAATCTAAAAATATGGGATCCATTTGACGTTCCTTGTTGATAGTACTCACTACATCGTGAGAATAAAGAGCTAATTGTATTCCACAAGAACGACATTTTCTGAATCTGTATTGGGTATTTGTCAACAAGCCGTTTTTCTTTCCTTTTCTTTTTTTTTTTTTTTTTTTTTTTTTTTTTTTTTTTTTTTTTTTTTCTAGGTGATTCATAATGTTCGAGCACATAATATGTTCGGAAATCCTACTGCAAATAGATGTTAGTGATATGAATCTGTAATTCAGCGCGTTACCGCTATTTCCTTTTTGGGTAGTGGTATGACTCGTGCAGCTCTTCAGTCTCTGGGTGCGGATATTTCTACGAGCGAGCGGTTGTATCTGATTGCTAAGTACGGAGCTATTGTATCAGCATACTCTCAAAGGAATCTTACTGGTCTGCAGTCTTGACTGGAAGCCTTGCCTTTCTTAAGTGTTTTAAGCTGCTTCGCTACACCAAGGATATCTATTTCTAAATTACTCATCTTCTGTTATAACTTGTGTTCTGGGCTGCATGTTCGCTGAGTTCTAAGTACGTTTCACATACAGCAATTAGCGCTGTTCTATATCTGAACAGTTCACAATTTCCGGAATGTGTAGGGCAACTTCTGTTGCTTGATTACTTGTCTTATTTCGCGAGTCTTGCACTCGATTATTCTGCAATGCGACTTGTGCAGGTTACGAAAGTTTGCTACTATTCCCAAACAGTCGTCTAGTCAGGTTTGACGTGTTCTTCAATGTGTTAGGGCTGCATTCAGATATGAAAAAAGCTTCTAGTGAGCCAATGTTTGCCGTTAATATTCAGGAAACTGATTATTCTCACGTTGGTAACTAATTGTCAGTCATTCTCTTTGGTTCATGTAGAAGTTTGTTGAGAATAAACAGATATTGTTCAGTGCATTTTTCCGTTGCTGCTATAAACCCAACTGTCCTACAACTAATCCTAACCAGCGGACCCGTAAATAATAAATATACTTAGTTATTTGCGTCTCTGATTTTGTTGTGTCAATGTGATGGTATTTCCTTTGCAATACAGGTAACCACGCTTTGGAGATTTTGATTAAGTTCTTTAAATTAATGTATAAGAGGATTTCACTCGCTTGTCTAGCATTTAGATGTTCAAAATGGCTCTGAGCACTATGGGACTTAACATCTGAGGTCATCAGTCCCCTAGAACTTAGAACTACTTAAACCTAACTAACCTAAGGACATCACACACATCCATGCCCGAGGCAGGATTCGAACCTGCGACCGTAGCGGTCGCGCGGTTCCAGACTGAAGCGCCTAGAACCGCTCGGCCACCCTGGCCGGCTATTTAGGTGTTGAAGTCGTAACTACGGTAAACAGACAGCACCCACAGGTGTCGAGCCCCATACAATTTCGACATAACGTGTCACTGGGACGCTAACAATTTAACGCCGTAAGAGGATTGTGTTTCAACGTACTGACTTGTTCCATCACTGCGGACTTTTGGCTCGTATGGTCCCACGAAACATGATAAAGAATAAAGGTATTTAAAACAACAATACCAATCGCTGCCAATCGCAGACGGTTTGAATTTTGCAATTAATTTGGCATCTCAAGTGAGAAATACATCTGAAAGCAAATTTCCTAACCAAGACGTGTGGAGCGTGGCATACAAGAAGAGTGCATGTTCTGCTTTAAAATACGTGAAATGCGGAGAAAAGTAGTTGTCATTACATAGCGGCCAATAGAGATAGTGTTTCAGCAAGAGCATATTTGGTAGGTTGACCTTCGCTTGTCTCTGTAGGCACTTAAATCAGCGGTGTGTGTCTTCATAAGATAATTTTTTGGTGGATGATCAGTAGATGGCGATTTTCAAACAGGATTCCTTGCGGTTCGGATTTATAATTACTCCAAGAGTGGAGAGTGAGCTGCAACGAACATTGAAACACTCACGTCATTGTCGGTGACTGACGGGTTGAGATACAAGCAACTCTGTAATAGCTAGAAAATCATCCGCGCAAAATACTGATTTCACGTCAGGCTGCCATTCAGTTCCGAGAACAAATCTATTTCCCTCTTATCTTTCACTACATCTCACCGTCAATACCTGAGATGCCTTAGTTATCCAGCGATTAGTATGTAGTTTTCTGGAGCCTCTAAATAGAGTTGGGGTTACAGAATGTCGATCGCTCTCTTTGGTTGTTGGTCACCATCAGACTTTTTTAGCTTCGTCTATTGTAAAATGTTTATAGTCTCAGCCAAATTCCCTTAAACAACTGCGTTTAAAGCAGCAGGAGTACTGTTCTGTGACCTTCAACAGAACTTTTCGCCTATCTTCTGCTCTAGCCATTCGTAACAGTGTTCAGTAGCTCCGCAGGAGACATGGCGTGTTCAGACTTGAGCTGAAACCGTTCTAGCCAGTGAATTCGTGAAGATGAGCTGTGTGAATTACCGTGGCAAAAAATATACAGGGTGCTCAAAGGCTACTGTAAAATTTTACTGTGTCATAGCATCCAAATTAATTAGGAGATTCACATCACATATGGCTTATGTGACAGACTAACTAACGAAGTTTTTATCCTATTCGATCAATTTCAACACGTGCGCTTTTGAGGCAGGCACAACCCCCGTCTGTATTCAAGCTCTATCCAACTCCGGCACAAGATACTGTCCTCAATTGTTGCAATGGCAGTAGCTTTCCGGTTTTATAAATATTGATGTAGGTTCTGTCGTTGAGATACCCCCATAGAAAAAAAGTCCAGCGGTGGAATGTCAGGCGACGTAAGAAGCCAGGGAATGGGACCACGCTTCCAAATACAGCGTTCTGGAAACACCTGGTCGAGAACATCTCCCACTATATGAGACTAATGTGGCGGTGGACCTCCTTTTGAAAAACGATTGTGTCTTGGCGGTCAGAAAGTTTTATTGACGCAAACAGCTCTGGCATACCAATAAAGGTAACTGCTACAGTAAAGTTTCTTTTTCTGAGGAATAATGATCCCACAATGTGATGAACAATCAGACAACCTCGCACATCGACTTTTGGGCTGTCACGTACCCTCCCGTCACAGAATGCGGATTAGTTGTGCTCCAGATGCAAAAATTGTGTTTGTTTACCTTAACATAAACGTAGGACGTTGCTTCGTCAAAAAATTCTAGAGTGTTTAGAAAATTTCCATCCTCCTCTAAGAGAAGAACGTTCACACCTTACTGCAAACATTGTAGCTCGTCGTCTGATTTCGGGGAGTGCAACAGTTGCAATGGGTTTGGATACATTTGTTTTCGGTCACTCTTGGGATTTGCAGTTGCTGCGACGTTCTCGGAACAGACTTCTGCGGTTAACATTCCTGGTACTTCGACGTCAACGAGAGTGGTTGCTCCCTACGAGGTGCTGTGAACTGTGTGTCCGATTTGGTCTGAATAAACCATTCGACATACTGAATCTTTTCTTGCACCTTTGTCATTATGCATCACTCACGACATCCTCAATGCACCCAAACAAAACTCTGTGACTTTGTCTATGACAATGTCAAACATGGTGTGAATATCTTAATTAGTTTGGGTGCTACGTCGTACTGAAGCTGTAGCGTACCTTTTGAGAGAACCTGTATATCCTAGCACCTGCTAGTCCCCTGCGGAATGCTCTTTGTCGTGTTGACGATAAGAAGGAGTGCTCAAAGTCCAGAAAATAGTGCTTTGGGGTTTGATGTTTCATTTCGCAAGGACATTCAGTACACACCAAACCAATATTATAAGGTAAACTACGGTTAATCTAATCACAAGCCTAGATCTCGATTTGAATTCTGGTAGCTAATTCGAGATAGTTAAAACAGGACCTCGAAATGTCCACAACGAGTAAATATATCGTGGCGTGCTTTTCCCTAAGTTACATCAGACAATGCGGCGTATGTTTTGACGTACACAAATAGTTCTTAACTTTTACAGACGTCAGTGCAATAGGGCGGTCATTTGATCGTTCGCGCTATTATCCTTTTACTACTTGAATCACTCATGTTATATCCATTATAACTTACTGCAAACCATAAAAAGGTTTATTTAGTCGTTCATAATAAATCCGTGGTGGCCTCTTGTAGCTGACTCGCTTTATACACTCCTGGAAATGGAAAAAAGAACACATTGACACCGGTGTGTCAGACCCACCATACTTGCTCCGGACACTGCGAGAGGGCTGTACAAGCAATGATCACACGCACGGCACAGCGGACACACCAGGAACCGCGGTGTTGGCCGTCGAATGGCGCTAGCTGCGCAGCATTTGTGCACCGCCGCCGTCAGTGTCAGCCAGTTTGCCGTGGCATACGGAGCTCCATCGCAGTCTTTAACACTGGTAGCATGCCGCGACAGCGTGGACGTGAACCGTATGTGCAGTTGACGGACTTTGAGCGAGGGCGTATAGTGGGCATGCGGGAGGCCGGGTGGACGTACCGCCGAATTGCTCAACACGTGGGACGTGAGGTCTCCACAGTACATCGATGTTGTCGCCAGTGGTCGGCGGAAGGTGCACGTGCCCGTCGACCTGGGACCGGACCGCAGCGACGCACGGATGCACGCCAAGACCGTAGGATCCTACGCAGTGCCGTAGGGGACCGCACCACCACTTCCCAGCAAATTAGGGACACTGTTGCTCCTGGGGTATCGGCGAGGACCATTCGCAACCGTCTCCATGAAGCTGGGCTACGGTCCCGCACACCGTTAGGCGGTCTTCCGCTCACGCCCCAACATCGTGCAGCCCGCCTCCAGTGGTGTCGCGACAGGCGTGAATGGAGGGACGAATGGAGACGTGTCGTCTTCAGCGATGAGAGTCGCTTCTGCCTTGGTGCCAATGATGGTCGTATGCGTGTTTGGCGCCGTGCAGGTGAGCGCCACAATCAGGACTGCATACGACCGAGGCACACAGGGCCAACACCCGGCATCATGGTGTGGGGAGCGATCTCCTACACTGGCCGTACACCACTGGTGATCGTCGAGGGGACACTGAATAGTGCACGGTACATCCAAACCGTCATCGAACCCATCGTTCTACCATTCCTAGACCGGTAAGGGAACTTTCTGTTCCAACAGGACAATGCACGTCCGCATGTATCCCGTGCCACCCAACGTGCTCTAGAAGGTGTAAGTCAACTACCCTGGCCAGCAAGATCTCCGGATCTGTCCCCCATTGAGCATGTTTGGGACTGGATGAAGCGTCGTCTCACGCGGTCTGCACGTCCAGCACGAACGCTGGTCCAACTGAGGCGCCAGGTGGAAATGGCATGGCAAGCCGTTCCACAGGACTACATCCAGCATCTCTACGATCCTCTCCATGGGAGAATAGCAGCCTGCATTGCTGCGAAAGGTGGATATACACTGTACTAGTGCCGACATTGTGCATGCTCTGTTGCCTGTGTCTATGTGCCTGTGGTTCTGTCAGTGTGATCATGTGATGTATCTGACCCCAGGAATGTGTCAATAAAGTTTCCCCTTCCTGGGACAATGAATTCACGGTGTTCTTATTTCAATTTCCAGGAGTGTATGTACTATTTTGTTGATCTGTCACCTTGAGATCCAATGCTCCGTCCTGAACTTTTTTGGCATGCAACATCCATTCATAAGCTGCAGCGTTGCTAGACTAGTATGTACATCGTAAGTCACAAGTAGATGTACTTCCACAAGTGCTTTTCAAGTCAGCAGTGGACGTTATTGCGCACCCGTGTACGTCTGCTGTCTTGGTGGCTTTCACACCGACGTCTCGCCAGCTTTTGCGATCCGTCGTAATGGGGCGTTCTGCCGACGTACTGCTAAATCATTCAGCCCGCAGTCGTACGATGCAAATGTAAACAAGTCGCTTCGAGCGCCTCCGCTTTCACTTGCAAATGCTGCCGCCGCAGCTTCCTCCAGCTCCGAGCGTTCTTTGGCGGTTCTCACAATTGCGCTGCTGGTTCGCGCACTGCTGTCGCGGTACTGGCGCCGTAAGTATTGCACCACGTTGACGATACATATTCAAGACATCTCTGTAGTACGGTTTTCTTAAAGTTTTGTACGGAAGCACCAATTTCAACACTTGTGGTTAATATGTTAAAATGAGGCTGTGAGTAGTTCAGCAAGGGGCTGTCTACAACAGAAATCCAAATACACACAGTACTCGAAGCTTCTCAAGATTGTTAATAATCTTCAGTGGGGAAAAAACCAAACAAGGCGTCGCGTTTTAATCCGCCAGTATGCTTCATATGCACTCCGTTACAGAGTGAAAAATTCTTCCTACACCTATAAATCTATTTATGTATATTTTTCCTACGTTACTGTATACTCACAATAAGTAAGATTTCCTCATTTTCTATTAATTCTGGTGAAGCAATGGCGAGCACTATGTACTGTCGATTTCATTCTAGAATTTTTTTAAGCCTTCTTTGTTTCGTGGCAGCAGAATCTCGTTATCTGCGAAATTTAGATTTGGTCTTTTCTTTCTTACTCTTTCAAGTTTATTGCAGACGTATGATTGACTTTAAGTCTTCGTATGTAAGTCTCATTCATCTCAGAATTTCGTACGTCTCATTAAACCTTGTAATGTCGAATTCTCTCCGCAGGGCCTCAGATAATGAAAAAGGTATAGTAATCTTTCTGTTACCATCATTTTATTAACAAGCACAAAGGAAAGGTACATCGCTCACGCCAAACTGATATTACTGCAGCGCGTCTTCAGTTTTCCGTGTTCCGGCTGTCATTCTGTTTGTAAATGTACAAACACTGATCTTCCGATAATTACAAAATTTAACCGCTACAGGTACCTCGGTAATGTTGTGCCAACGTCTGACTATTAATCAGATAGAAAAATTTCCTCTTTTGGCGTTGCAGCATCAGATAAAATAACTTCGACTTCCAATGCGTCGCGAGTTCAGAGTATACCATCTGAAATTCGTAGGTTAATGGTCAATTCTTTATTTCCCCTGAAATAGGCAATTGTTTCCCTGTATTCCATATAATTTCTTCCTGCTGTTATAGCTTTCTCTATTTATTCATAGAGCTCTATTAGCAGCTCATTGCACTGGCTATTTTTGTCTCCAAGCAACCTACATAACTCGCTTCATAACTGACCATAAGAATTTTTATTTATTTTTATTTTTCTGTATTATTAATTATTTTTTATTCCCTCCCTTACTGTGTTACACGACTTACCGCTAAACTACGATTTGAGCTTTCACTGACATTGTTTATCGAATTACAAAAATTTTAATTTCTCCCATCCCTAAATTTTCAGTATACCACTTAATTGTGAACTCCCCTTTTTTTTATTTCCACTAAAATACCAATCTACATTTGGCAACTACTTCTTATCTTAAGTGCTTGACTTGAAATCTGTTGGTTAGTTTCTAAATCTTTGATTAATATTTCATGTGATATTTTCGCACTTCTCAGGGGATGCTTCTATTTTATACTCTTTTAGTGATGTTTTGGAAGATGGTTAAATAGCACTGCAGAATTTTAGAGGCTTATCTATTACTCCCTTTACTCCGCCAATTCATAGAATCGAGTAATTCTACCTTTCATTCCTCTGCTTCTCTAGTGTTGTAATCGTCTTCCATCTACCTTATCAATTACTCAGTTTCATATATATTCCCTCTAATAACCAAACGTCATCTGTAAAATGTTGGTACTCGTCAGCGTCCGAGAATAATTATTTTGCATGGTCCACTACAAACAGTAACTCATCCCTACCAATTTTCCTATTCATCATAAAGCTAAAACCTCATCTACTATTTATTAATTCTGCTGATGCATCCATATAATCGCTGGAAGATAAACCACATCTGAAGACTAAGTTAGTAACGCATACTTGTCTGAACTGTGGATAGCTGGTGCTCGGTGGGAATGTAGGTCAGCCGTGAGGCCCGCTGAGATAGTCTGCGCAGTGGCGTTAATAATATGTCACGGTTGGCGCAGTGGATAACGCATCCGTTTTGACACAAGGAGATCTCAGGTTCGAATCCCGCTCCACTAAACATTTTCACTCATCGTTGCTGATTCTGCGTTTTGTCCCGATGGAGCAAACATCAGTTATACCTTTCCTTTCCTTTCTCCACCCCCCCCCCCCCTCCCCTCGTCTTCAGGTTACATGTAATGCATTCCGCGTGGTGTCTGTTGTTTGAAAGAACAGACACCCACTCATATAAAAGACATCCTTTGGTTGCGCTGGAACCGCTACGTGGCCACTCAGGACGCTCGCTTTCCACCAAGGCAAACCGAAACGTTCGTCCATTGCTAGCCAGTGCTTTCCTCAGACATAATCAACAATGAATAAAGATAAAGATCTCATAGCGACACACGTCTGCAACGTAATCTACAGAATGCTGATTGGAATATATGAAACAAAAGTATTAGAAAACAAGAAGAGGTTGTGAGAGCCTATACGAATAAATGACACACTGCAGAACAATGTTCTTAACTACTGGAGGCGTCCCCTATCCAGGAATGTACTAGTCAGGATCAGAGACAGTAAAGGTTATTCTTAAAGTGCAGACTGCATTCAGTTTTTGAACAAGATCTTGAAAGTATAGATACCAAGAAAGATTTTCGTCCACCCTAAGTGCTGGGAACTTAAACTGCTCAACCTGACTCACATTTTGACTACATTTGGATAGAACAATCTCGCATTTACAAGAGAAACAGTGAAACTGTGTGTTTCTGTAGTTTATCTGTTGTCTAAAAACCGAGTGCTCCACCTATTGGCTAGGTGATTTATATAGTGCACCATTTCTCTCCTTTAGCAATGACAGTTGTGTCGTATGAAGAGAAAATTTATTGAATGGTCTGTCAGGTTCTGTGGCAAGCCATTCATACATTTCAAGTGAACTAAATCACCCTAGCAAAATCCTATGGCAGCCCCCACTTTACGTTACCCCAATCTGATTTGACAATCTTTTGCTTCCCACTTCACAGATATTAAGTGAACCAGTATTGAGCTTTCTCCCTAATCCCTTAACATTCCGACTTATATCATGGTACATGCAATTTGGTAAATAAAATAAAATACCTGATGTCTTAATTCTATCCTTTAATTGTACTAATACCTTAGGCAAAAAAGAATAGATGAACAGAACTCTGAGAAATAAAGTGAGAAAAGACACAAAAATAAAGTTTTATCAGGTAATGGACGTCCCCACATTGCTGTTTGGAAGTGAAAGTTGGACAACTACCAAAAATCAGGAAAGCAGATTCCAAGCCGCAGAAATGAAATCTCTAACAGCAGTGACAGGCTGCATGATACACTAAGGTATAAGAACAGAACTTGGGATATATGCTGTAAATGAGAAACTCGATTCTGATTGCAGACAAAGAATGCCAGGTTCTAGACTATCAAGCAAGCATTAAATATCAGGCCATTAGGTACAACATCTTTAGGAAGATCAAGAAAACGTGGCTGGTTGCGGGAAGGTGAATATGGCACCTAACTTAATTTGGTGGTAATGAGCAAATGTGCCTAGCAATATGTAATCCAAAAAGGGATGACATTCAACCGATGGTATTTAACACACTGTTCCTATAGTGCATGTTTGAGCGGAAGATGAAACAAGCAGCGAGAGGCGTTTTAGTTTGGAATTCAGAGGGACTACACAGAGGCAAGGCCGGACTTCAGGGGGTACCACAGAAACCACTTAAAGAGGTGTCCCAGGCAGAAAGTCAACTACCGACCAGGTGACTCAGACAGGGAGAGCAAGTAAAACAGCCCATCTGAGGGAGGACAGGAAAGAAAGCTTTCAGAAACCTGCATTTCGGAATTGCAAATGGATACAAAACAAGACCAGTGACGCAATTTCCATCGCGTGTCCAACTAGTGGTACACACATGAGAGAGTCAATGTACGCATTTAGGCGTCTGAAATGGGCACAAATCATCCGACTGGCGGAAACGCGCTAGGAAGGAGGAAAGAGCCAAAGTTTCAACGCATTTTAATGGTAGGGAACTTTGCAATTGGTAGAGAGAGTTTCCACAAAATAAGAGGAAGAGTTCTATCGGTCGAAAAAAGCCATGATGTGAAGAACAAAAGAGCCCAGGTGGGGAGATAGTTTGGCTATGAGGAAGACAAGACGGAAATTCTCGTGGTCTCTTCTCTGAACTGGCGTCAAGTGCAGAACGGACCGCATAATGCTCTGTACGATGCAGAGGAGTAATTTGTGTGAATACTGCGTTCACAGCGGCTGATAGCCAGCTAGAAATTAGCTGTAGCGTCGTTTAGCTCTAACTATACAGAAACGAACCAGCCAATTAGTTAATTGTTCTTGTGAGAACAGAGAGGGCATTATAATGCATGCTGCTCCAACGATATGTGTGTATATTGCCACATTCTAAGACTATAGATGAGTACACGTTCTCTCACATACCGAGAAACATGGGGAAAGTTTCAGATGGAAAATTCAGCAAAGGTATAATTAGCCTTACAGGAATTTCAGCGGCAGAGAGCGGCGTAATAGCTCATCGCAGCTTAAGGTAAATACCGCGTACAGAGGTGTAAACTTGTTGGTTCACCAGCTTGCGTCCATTGTAAACTCGAGCGACCTTGGGTAATCTTTTGCTCGATTTGTCACATAACTAACCATCCACTGTAGACTTGTGTGTCATCCTAAAAATGGTACCGAACTTTGAACCGGAATCGGACGATTTTTGTAGTACTGACCAACTGTAGGAACAACTTCGTACACAAACTTCTAGTTAAACTGTAATATTGTCATGTTTACAATAATTTAACATTCTGAGAGTTAATATTTAATTTTGTTGTGTTTAGGCTTAGTTCACTTTTTGACGTTGACGAGATGCGTTATCCTGAGAACTGTTTTCTTTTTTATGTCACATTGACAACTGTGTAAAAGCGTGTATTTTTGTGCTAATATTGCGACATTAAACATGTCATTTCAACTTACACAGTTGTCTTCAATCCTAAAATAAGTAAAACACAAAATATGGCACCTTACTACCGTTCTGACCTGTATTTATGGGAAGATCCCATTGGTTTTAAGACATAACCAGAGATCGAAAAGTTTCCTTTTGAGGGCGTTACTGCATCGTGTTCAGGGTGTCCCAGAAATGTTATGACAAAATTCTAGTGATTGTAGAGGATGTTGGGAAGAATAAATCGAGGATAGGAATCCGCGAGTGGAAACGTAATCCAATGATGCTGAGCGTCAAAGTTCTAGGCGCAGGCACCTGGCACCAGGACACCCCTTCGGCAGCAATTGTGACTTTGTACGCTGACGGACCTCAGGTCGAAGATCTAGCAATGTTGCAATTCCGCCGTTTTGAAAGGCCTTCTCTCCTACGGGTACGATCCTCTGTTCTCCCGGTGCACGACCGTTCACGACACGGGTTTCCATTCGGAAATATCTTTCTACTGGAACCCTTTGAAACCTCTAACGTTTTTTGGTACACAGGAGACAAATAAATCAAAGACGGAATCCCGAGTCCGAAACCTTCAGCCATCAAGGCAACAGAGCATCGCATTCAAAGGAGACAAGGCCTGTCTACGAAGCAGGTAGCTCCATCTTCTCCATTGGTGTTCTTGGGAATCAGTCGCCATCACTGAATAACAAACAACATTGTGAAACGTTCCGCATACTATCTGTCAACGTACAATGTCATGTTTGCTGCCAAAGGGTTGTCCCATTGCCATGTTACCGGACATGGGTCCCTTCCAATCCTCTGTTTCTAAAGACAGCCTCTACAACGCTCCAAAGTTCGTCGCAGTCTCTCTCGGCCCCATTGTATAAAAGATAGTGTGACTCCGACGCACATATACAAGCATATACGTACATCTATACAGATACTCCGCAATGCACCGCATGGCACCACTACTAGTCATTTCCTTCCCTATTCCATTCGCAAATAGAATGATGGAAAAACGACTGTCTGCATGCCTCCGTATGAGCCCTAATTTGACGTATATTATCTTCGTGGTACTTAGGCGCAATGTATCTTGGAGGCAGTAGGATCGTTCTACAGTCAACTTCAAATGCCGGTTCTCTAAATTTTCTCAATAGTGTTCCTTGACGCGAATGTGGCCTACCTTCCAGGGATTCCCATTTGAGTTCCCGAATTATGCCCGTAACACCAGTTGTTAGAACCTACCAGTAATAAATCTAGCAGCCAGCCTTTGAATTGCTTCGATGTCTTCCTTTAATCCGTCCTGGTACGGATCCAAAGTACTCGAGCAGTACTCAAGAAAAGGTCGTACCAGAGTCCTGTGTTCAGTCCCCTTTACAAATGAATCACAATTTCCTAGAATTCTCCCAATAAACCGAAGGCTACCATTCGCCTTCCCTACCACAATCCTCACATGCTCGTTACATTTCATACAGCTTTATAACGCTAGGCTCTGAAATTTAAACGACGTGACTCTGTAGAGCAGGACACTATTATTGTTGTATTCGAACATAACGGATTTGTTTTTCTTATTCATCCACATTTAGAGCTAGCTGTCGTTCATCACACCAACTACAAATTTTGTCTATATCATCTTGTATCGCTCAATTTCAACACCTTACCGTACACCATTGCGTCGTCTGCAAACAACCACACATTGAAACTTCCCGGCAGATTAAAACTGTGTGCCAGACCGAGACTCGAACTCGGGACCTTTGCCTTTCGCGGGCAAGTGCTCTACCAACTGAGCTACTGAAGCACGACTCACGCCCGCTACTCACAGCTTTACTTCTGCCAGTATCTCGTCTCCTACCTCGGTCGGGCACACAGTTTTAATCTGCCAGGATGTTTCATATCAGCGCACACTCCGCTGCAGAGTGAAAATCTCATTCTGGGAACCGCACATTGTTGTCCACCCTGTCCGCCAAACCATTTACGTATATAGAGCACAATAGCGGCCCTATCACACTTTCATGGGGCACTCCCGACGGTACCCTTGTCTCTGATGAACACTTGCCTTTGAGTACAACGTACTGACTTCAGTAACTTAAGAAGTCTTCGAGCCACTCATGTCTGTGAAGCCATTCCACGTGCTCCTACCTTCCTTAAAAGAAATCTAGAGATACAGAATCTGCCTGTTGCCCTTCATCCATAGTTCTCAGAATATCGTGTGAGAGTAGGGCTAACTGAGTTTCATACGAGCGGCACTTCCTGAAACCATGCTGATTCTTGTATATAAGGTTCTCGATCCCAAAGAAATTTATTGTATTCGAACTGAGAAAGTGTTCAATGATTTTGCAGCAAACCGATGCAACGAATATTGGTCTCTAACTTTGCTGGTCTGTTCTTTTGTTCTTCCTATACACGGAAGTCACCTCATCTTCTTTCCATTCACTTGGGACCTTGAGCTAGGAAGGAGATTCGCGATAAATGCAAACTAGGTAAGAAGCCAATGCTGTAGAGTACTCTTTGAAAAATCGAACTGGATTCCATCCGGACCTGGTGACGTAATTGTTTTTCAACTGTTTCATTTGTTTCTCTACGCCAGTGATGCATATTACTATGTCGTCCATACAGGACTCTGTTCGACTGTCAAACGACGGTTTGTCTGTACGGTTATACTGCGTGAACGATTTCTTGAACGTGATATTTAAAACTTAGGCCTTCGGTTTGCTCTCTTTAACTGATACACAAAACTCTTCATCGATCGACTGGACGGAAGCCTGAGACCCACTTAGTGATTTTACACAGGGCCATAAATTTCCCTGGCACATCTTTTGTTGAAGTATGACGTTGGCAGTTGCTGTATGGTTCTCCAATAGATATTTTCTCAGACACACGAATCCTTACTAACCTTTGCTAGGCGAAGGATGAGTGTGGAATTCGTGTCTTTTAGATGTGTGTCCACTAAATGCGGAAATGTGAACTATGGTGACGTTATTACCAAATGCGTCCAAACAAGATCAAAGTCATGTTATTCTTTTCTTGGTTTCCGGAGGACATACACGGGTAGAAGTATATGGCAGAATGAGGAATGTGTGCTGGGCATCATCTCTGTCGAAAACTAACCTCGACAAGGGCTGTCACTACTTCATGACAACGCATGTCCACATATCGCAAATGTCTTGAATCAAAAGTTAGGGCAACTGAAGTAGGAGACACTCGAGTACCCGCCCTATACTTCTAATATCTCCCCAACTGATTATCACGCCTTGGTCCCTAAAAAAGAGCCTTGGAGGGTTGACGATTCCTGTCGGACGAGGATGTGCAGCAGGCAGCAATGAACTTTTTCACGCAGCAGGACACGATATTTTCCAAACGGGTATTTTCAACCTAGTCCGTCGATGGGATGACGGCGATTTTGCCTGATTGGCCTAGCGATTTTGGACTGTACAGTCTTCCAATGGATCTCTTTTGATCGTCTCTTATATATCGTTCTCCGAGTCGGGGCGTGGAATGTCAGAAGCTAGCACGTGGTAGGGAAGCTAGAAAATCTCAAAAGAGAAATGCAAAGGTTCAGTATAGATATAGTTGGGGTCAGTTTTTGGAAATTTGTGATAAGGACTATGGGACCAAACTGCTGAGGTCATCGGTCCCTAGGCTTACAAAATACTTAATCTAACTTAAACTAACCTACGCTAAAGACAACACACGCATCCATGCCCGAGGGAGGACTCTAACCTCCGACGGGGGGCGCCACGCGAACCGTGACAAGTCGGTGTCAGTGGAATGAAATGGAAAGAAGACAAGAATTTCTGGTCAGACGAGTATAGGATAGTATCGACAGCAGCAGAAAATTGTATAACGGGAATAGGATTCGTTATGAATAGGAAGGTAGAGAGGAGAGTGTGTTACTGTGAACAGTTCAGTGATAGGGTAGTTCTTATCAGAATCGACAGCAAGCCAGCTCAGATATAGATGCCGACGTAGCAGGCTGAAGATGAAGAGATAGAGAAAGTACATGAGGATACCGAATGGGTAATACAGTACGTCAAAGGAGATGAAAATCTAATAGTCATTGGGAACTGGAATGCAGTTGTTGGGGGAGGAGTAGAAGAAAAGGCTACAGGAGAATATGGGCTTGGGACAAGGAATGAGAGAGGAGAGAGACTAAATGAGTTCTGTAATAAATTTCAGCTATTAATACCAAATTCTCTTTTCAGTAATCACAAGAGGAAGAGGTATACTTGGAAAAGGGCAGGTGATACGGGAAGATTTAAGTTAGAACATCATGATCAGACAGAGATTCCGAAATCAGATACTGGTCTGTAAAGTCTACCCAGGAGCAGATACAGACTCAGATCAAAATTTAACAGTGATGAAAAATAACACTTAAAACACTTGAAATGTAAGTGTAAATGTAACACTACAAATAAACGACAGTCTAATGGCGGTACTGACTTCAAAGGAATAATTCATGTTTACATTTTTAATCTGTTACGAGCCACCAGAGACTAGACATCTCTAATACGAAGATACTAAGAAAATACCTCTCAACTACGTTCTAAATTCTATTTGTGGAGTTCTGGTTCACCCTGCAAGGTGTCGGCACAATGTCCAGTCACATTAACGTGGCAATGTGTCGAAAGCCTGAATGAAGACCTTTCGCAGCGTGGACCGCTGCGAGACGTACTTGAAGAGAGGCTTGGAGGTTACCGAGGGGGTGTGGAGCTGTGATGACTCCAGCGCCGCTGCCAGGTGCGCTAGATTTCTCGGTGGAGGATCTGTGGTGCGAATCGCCCGATCGAGGTGGTCCCACAGAATCTCGACTTCGGTAGTCCATCCTGGTGCTCTTCGAACCACACAAGTACACTGCGAGCTGCGTGGCAGATTGCATTGTTCTGCTGGTAGATGCCACCGTGGCGAGCAAATACAAACTGCATGTCGGAATGCACATCGTCCCCAAGAATAGATGCGAACTTCTGATGATCCACTGTTCTTTCCAGATTGACGAGATCACCTAGGGAACACAACCAAAACATTTCCCAGACAGTAACGCTCCATCCTCTGCCTTCAACTCTTCTGATGATTATTGTTTTAAGAAATTTCACGGCCGATGGAACATAAAACGAGATTTATCTGAAAGTTAAAAACCCTTCAAAAAGCAAGATAGCACAAAATATTTTTTATTCAAGACAACCGGTTTCAACAGTTTTTGCTGTCATTTTCAGGTCTCTAACTTCTTTTTGTAGAAAAACATGTTCATTTCACGCTGAGCCTGTATAAAATTCAGCACATGTTTTACTACAAAAACTCAGCACATGTTTTACTACAAAAAGACGTTTAAGAGCTGAAGATGACAGCAAAGACCGTTGAACCGGTTGTCTTGAATTAAAAATATTTTATACGATCTTGGCTTTTCAATAGTTTCTAACAAAACATATCCCACATCAATACGCTCATAATTAGGAAATTCAGTCATCTTAAAAGGCACACTATTCCCACCCAGTGGATGTCCAGTTACGCTACTGGCATACAAATCGCAGCTTTTGTCGCCGATGAACAGCAGTTAGCATGGGTGCACAAAACAAGCGCCTGATGCGGGGCCCCATACGCAGCAACGTTCATTGAACGATCGTTGAGGAGACAGTGCTGCTAGCCCCTCGATTCATATGGGTGGTCAGCTGCTCAACAGTTCCAGTCTATTCGTCCGTTGGCATCTCCGCAGCCGTCCTTCAGCCCTGTGATTTGTGGCCCGCGATGCACCGTACTTGCTTGGGCACAGGTTTCGGATAGCCCGATTTCTCCAAGCACGGTGTACTTTAACCACTGCGGTAGGTAAACAGTTCACAAACTCAGGCGTTTCGGAAATGCTTTCACCCTTGGCCCGAACGCCAATGATCATGCCCTTTCGGACGTCAGATAAATCGCTACATTTCTGCGTTACGACAACGACTGCGCTGTTTTCCCTGCGCCCCCCACCCCTCCCCCCAACTCTCCCGACCTTACCAACCTCATCCGTCGGGCTTTGCATACTCTCTGCTGCTAGTGTTTTAACCTGCCTCTGTGCGTGCACGTTGACGTGGAAGATAGGGGCTGGTCACCTTAATGTGACTGGACTTTGTATTTTGTACAGTTCCAGTCGCGTGCTAATCATTTGCATATATAAACATGTGCCATGCCAGTTTGACGTTTGTTGCATATCGCCTTGATGGTGTTCCAATTATAATAGTGTGGAATGAACAATAGGGCGAATCCCCAAAGTCTTACGCCAAAGACACGGAAGTGACAGAACGCTAGGACGCCGCTACCCCTCACTCTAAATTTCAGGTTAGCCTGTAGGAGGAAGGTCTGTCCAGCTTAACAACTCTCCTACCTGGACAGCGGCGAAAATTAGTTGAGCTTCCCATCGTAGCAGTCACCCAGAAAACAGCGCAAGAGCCAGGGGACGACTCACAGCCACAAATTTCTCGCGACGACGGGGCTGCTCGGACTCCTACTAATGTTTACTCGTTTCTTTTTGCTCCCGCTGAGCCGCGAAGCGCTCTTCGCTTCCACTCCACGGATCCGCATGGGAGAGCTCCCCCTGCCCTCAGAACGGAGACGCAACCCACTTCAAGAATGGCGTTCTGCGTTATTAAAAATTGTTTATCGCGGGCCGCCCAGGATCCACGGCAAATAACCGTAACGTACAGCGGCCGGGCTGCGGCGTCGCCGACGTTATCTTTGCATCTGGCTCGTCCTGCGCCAGCGACGCTTGTAGCCGGGGCGCTAACGCGGCACTATGTCACGGAGCCGAGCGTTAAACGTAGACCGCAATGGCTGCTCTAAAGAATATTTCTGAGATTTTGTGTTGTTTTTAATGCAGGATCGACAGCGGCCCTAAATTCTACTCCAGTCCAGGTCGAGGACAGTTTTGATGAGCGTGAGGAGATCTCAGTAGCGTCGACGCTTGACGCAGCTTGGACAGAGGGAGCGGCCAGCGTAGAGAGCGATCTCCACGCAGACGTTCTGCGAATGGAACTAGCGCAGTAAGATTGGTCGACGTGGAAACTCGACAGTATTGCCGAAAGTAGCAACTGTGTCTGAACACGGCCGTGATAACACCGTGACTGTGTGCCAGGAGTTGCTCCATTTCTTGGTGTATCAACGCGTACTGTCTAAAGTGTCTCTGTTGAGTGGTGTGTCAGTCGCAGTCATACGGCCCGAGAACAGTTCGTAAAAATACTCTAACCGATCGGAACAGAGAAAAAATGTTACGTCTTTGCAACAACAATCTGTTTTAAACCAGGCAGGAATTATTGCTATCGTCGAATGCAGGTCTATATCAGCAGGTCTATATCAGCTAGCTGACCAGCAAACATCGCCAAAAAGAAATCCCTGCCATGGACATTTATACCTCGCAAACTGCTACATATCATGGGATACATAAAAAAAAATTTAGAATTTCCAGTAGGTATCTTGAGGAACATGACTCTTCTTGTCAGTGTAACACTTGCAACCTACGTCTTCAATTATCTGCTGGATGTTTTCCAATCTGTCTTCCTGTACAGTTTTTGCCCTCTGCAGCTCTCTCTAGTATCATGAAAGTCAGTCCCCGACGTCTTAGCAGTAGTCCTACCATTCTGTCCCTTCTGCTTTCCCGTGTTTTCCACATATTACGGCAAGAAAAAAGGAATAAAAGTGAGATAGTGTTAATACTTCCATCCTTCTTTACCTCCTCGACATTACTGCAGATGACGCGTCACTGAGCACATTTGTACTGTGCATGCAGTACACATGAGGTTCCTAGTTGTTCCCACTGCCCTGTGTGGAATACATAAGTTCTTGTACACTTCACTAACCTGCTGTCTTCATGATTATGATGTCCCCAGCGCAGAAAACAGCACGTAGGCATGGTTTCTTTTTCTTTAGGCTGAAATTAGCTTGGCAAGGAACTGCTGTTACGAATAAACTATAACTCATTTGTGACGCCTCTCGCGTTTTTATTGATATAGACACGAGAAACTATTCTTGATTATAACGTATTGAACATATCTTTCTACAGTCATTATGTCTGGCTAAAATAACATGAAATACATCCTGCCACAGACAACATGTCTGTCTACTGGAACGGTCAGAACTGGAGAGCCGGACTGCCTAAGACACTTCGCGCGCCAAGCCATCAAGGCATGACCCGAACGCTACCGAAGTGCATCGGCAGTAATATCGTCAGTCATTTGTTTTAGTAATACTTTGATTTTAATAATTTTGAAATGACTCTGATTGATAGCTGGCTGTTGACAGATGTTTATTTTAAAAAATGAAGTAATTTGGATGAAAGGTTTAATTAATAATAGCAACTAAAGTTAAACGTTTTGGCGCCCTACCGCCGAACACAGCAGCCAATCACAGAGGAGCAGCATCATGCAGGCGGCCTTTCTCACGGGAATGGTACCGAATGACCGGTACCTCATCCCACATTGCGTCATCTCTATGCTTCTTGCATCTCCACTGCCCTGGGAATACCTTCCTGGAGCCTAATATGATGGCTGAATAAGCCAGAAATATTACAATATGCCTTTCCTCTCCGATTCTGCACAGAACCTCCTCGTTCTATACCTTATCAGTCCACTTAATTTTCAACATTCGCTGTAGTACCACAACTCAGACGCTTCGACTCTCTTCTGTTCCGGTGTACCCACAGTTCACTACCAAACAATACTGTGCTCCAAAAGTATACTCTCAAAAATGTATTCCTCAAATTAATGCCTATGTTTGATAACAGTAAACTTCTCTTAGCCCGGAATGCCCTTTTTGCCACTGCTAGTCTGATTTTGCTGTCTTCCTTGCTCCGTCCGCCATTGGTAATTTTGCTGTCTAGGTAGCAGAATTCCTTAACTTCATCTACTTCTTGACCATCAATCCTGATGTTAAGTTTCTCGCTGTTCTCATTTCTGCTACTTCTCTTTACTTTCGTGTTTCTTCCTGTTCGACTTAGTGTAGGACACTAAAATGCACTCAGCTAGACACGCTAGCATCGCTCACTACAAGATTCGAGGCACTCGTCCGGCATTACGTGCATCGCTTCAGATAGTTTGGATGTGGACGTATTTTATTTAACAGTAATTGTAATTTATGTAATCTACGACTGGTTTTAAGCCAGATTCTGTACTGCAGAATCAGTGTCATCACTGATGACAAACACTAAAGTATTCCATAATTCCACCTTGTTTTGGATTGGCAGTTTACTTCGCAAACATTGTTTGGTTTGGGAATGGGCGTAGCCTGAAACCGGTCACCGACTACAGAAACATTATATACATATTCTTGGCCGATAATGCTTTATTAATCCTATAATCAGAGTGGTGACTATTACTTCTGTGGAATAATTCCACTAACTTGGATACATAAACCAAATTGTCATAGTTAAGTAACTAACTTATTTCGCCTCTGCATTAGAATATTATGCTGGGTGTTACATTACGACGTTTTAAAAATTTGGGAGACTGTAGAGGATAGAATTCAGAAGATTTTGCAATAGCAAACCTGTAGCTGATAGTTTAAAATAAAATTTCTCCAGCACTATAGTCTTTCAACGCATTCGGTAGGCTAAAATAGGACAGCGTACTGTAGTTGGGAAAACTTTTATTTATGAAACAGTACAGTGCATGGGGGCTTAATTAAATAGAAAGCAAATAATTTTAATTTTAGTCGCTGTCTGTCCGGTTATGCAGTCTCGTAACCGGTTGGCCCTGACTAGTATTAGTACGCAATCTGACTGCATAGAATAACAACAAAGAATGAAAGGAAATTTACGTTACCACAATTAATTAATTAAGTCCCCAGCAACTATAAAAATTACGAAACAAAAACTACGAACAACAAAGCACAAGTGTAACTGTTCTGTGTGTGTAAGTGTGATTCAACGTACACATCTGGCACAGTTCTTCCTCAATAAGACAAGATAGTTTAAATACCATTTACACTGAATTAATTAAATAAAACTGAAATACTATAATTGCACATAGAAACCCGAATTACAGTCTAATACATGAACACAGCCGGCCGCGGTGGTCTCGCGGTTCTAGGCGCGCAGACCGGAACCGTGCGACTGCTACGGTCGCAGGTTCGAATCCTGCCTCGGGCATGGATGTGTGTGATGTCCTTAGGTTAGTTAGGTTTAAGTAGTTCTATGTTCTAGGGGACTGATGACCACAGCAGTTGAGTCCCATAGTGCTCAGAGCCATTTGAACCATTTTTGAACATGAACACAAGCCAGACGCTTTGTTGACTGAACCTGTGACCAAGAGGCATTGTTAGTTAGGAAATAAAAATAAAAAATAAAAAAATAAAAAAATGTTTTTTACCTTCATATATATTGACTAAAAATACACTCTGATCATTACAACATCTCCATTCGAACAACATCTGCTGTATAGCCCATCAAAACAACTGCGCAAGACATGGCCTCAAAAAGTACAACTATCAACATCCTCTCAGCAAAGCACTAATCACCACAACTTCTGAACAAGCCAGTGGAGGCGGCGGAATAAAACTCTTTGGCGCAATCTCTGGCGCTGTGACTCAGTGTAGCCACCGTTCATATGCCCCTCCTCCACGGGCTAGAATTTGATGGTATTTTTGCCAGCATTGGTGGTGAAAATACCACCAAAATCGTGAAAAAAAATACAGACAAAAATAAAAGATATTATTAATAAGTAAATATAACATAACTGAATAAATTTTGGCTTTGCACTGACCCTTCAATAACCTAATATATAAAATACAGTAGGGAATACAATTGCTTTCATACATGTGATTTTACATAATAGTTTACACGAGTATCATGTGGTTAAACAATTCAATCAATAGCGTCAGCAATGACGAATAGGTGCAGGTAAGAGTCTCATAACATTTCATAAACAGTAAATACACAAAAACCAGTTTATACAAATATTCACATACAATCTTGTCAATAGTTCAATAAACAAGTAGCACTCCTCAGAGGTGTTGACAATTCCAACAGTAGCACCCAGCAATGGTCAACAGCTGCAAATAGCAGTCTCATAACATGTCATCAGCAGTATTTAAACAGCTCCAACAGTGGCACCCAGAAATGGCGAGCAGGTGCAGACACCAAGAAGTGACCTTATTTCAGTAGAAGCAGTTCCATCAGTGGCACCCAGCAATGTTGAACAGGTGCAGGCACCAACAAGTGACATTATCTCAGTAGAAGCAGTTCCATCAGTGTCACCCAGTAATGTTGAACTGGTGCAAGTAACAGTCCATAATATTCACTATCACTAATCAGACAGTTCATCAGAGTTTATCAGCAGCAATTAAACATTTCCCAGTGGCACCCATCATTTTGAACAAGTGCAGGTAACAGTCCATAATATTCACTATCACTAATTAGACAGTTCATCAGAGTTTATCAGCAGAAATTAAACATTTCCAAGTGGCACCCACCAATGTTAATACGTGTAAGCATGAACAACAGTTTGAATGCATACACAATTGCTTTTACAAAATTATCGTCAATGCTCTTACACCAAACATAAAAAGAATAATAAACACACAAATGATATCAGATAATTGTCATATTAAATATTACAAATACACAAATATCAGTAAACCTATAATATTTATGGGTGTCAGTGCAAGCCGCAACAAACAAGTAAAATAATATTTAGGAGATAGGTCGGTACCAATTATTTGGGATTACGAAAGGAAAACACACTCACTCATCTTTCATCCACATTAAGTACTACTGTGTAATTGAATAGTGTTAACTGTGTAAATGCAATTCTGTCAAAGATTTGATGTTCGACATGTGTATCAAGTAGTAGTGGCAGCAGTGTATAACAGTGAATAATAGTTAATCAACGTCATAGTCATTATGTCAAGACCATTGTTTGCCAAGCCAAATCAAAATGTACGGTTTCTGAACAACTGTCAGTGTGCCAAGATATGCAAATGCTTCCTCTCTCGAAAAAGAAGTATATACTGATTAGTGATTTAACAAAGTGTGTATGTAGACAATCTTCCTTCCACTTGACTGTTCTAGTCTGCCATCTTCATCCTCCTTGTTCCATATAAACCAACAAAAAAATATGCTCCTCACTTACTTTACCTCTTATCCACCAAAACTCCAATAATCATCAGCATCACATAATCTTAATACCTCAATAATACCTCTTACGTCGATACATATAAACCTTATCATAAACATCATTTACCTTACACCTTGTCCACCAAAACTCCAATAATCATCAACATCACACAATCTCAATACCTCAATAATACCTCTTCAATACGTCGACACACATAAACCTTATCGCCAATATCATTTCACATCCATAACAACTCTTTCCTCTAATCAGTCTCCTCGAACAAGTACAGATAAAATCCTAGTGCAAACTTCAATTCATCATCCCATACAATCCGAAGACACAATGTCCACACACAACCTCTGTGTAATCCATCTGACCCAAATCTTCTACTCATTATGGATTATAATATACATTTTGGTTACCTTGTCCATCATTAAATAAAAGAAATGCCTATATGACCTCTAACAGCCTTCAGTTTGAATAACTTTCAGTAAGTAAGTACGAGTATGGAGTGTGAATGAGAGTAATAATTCACAGTGTGTACACCACTTTAAGAAGCATGGCAAAACAGAAGCAAACATATGGAGTACTTCTTGTGTCAAGTGTCACTTGCTATTTCAATTGCTCACTAAGAGTGCAGTGTAATAACTGTCAATGGTCTAAACCTAGTGTTGGTATGTCATGTCGTTAGCTTCCTTCTTATTAGCATAAATTTATACAGCTTCCATAAAACCTCCAGCTCATGTGACTTCTATGAAGTTTCTTGTACTAACGTCGTTTGTCGAATTATAGCAGTTCATTTTCTTATCTTCAAAATATAAGGCACTGAGCGTAACAAAACGTGCAATAGTGAGTAAATATACCAGTGGAGAACAGAATGTCAACAAGTGGATGCAGTACAATTCCTACAACGAGGCTCTGCCAAGCGAACAATCTATTATTAATACCATAGTATGACCTAAACTCCATGTTCGTACACCGCATATCGGCATTTCTATATACCAAATTAAAGAGTGGTTATGACAACAAACAGAAATGTCTAAATATGCAATCCATACGCAAAGCAGCAAATATGTATCTTACATAATAAACAGGTCATTAGCATCATATCAGCATAAGCAAATAAATGTTCATATGTAACCTTAATAAGTAAACATGAAGGCGCAAGCAGATAAATCACAAAGTGTAACCTACATACATAACCACATCAGCACAATGAATCAGGTGACAATTATAATTTAAATAAATAATCACAGCAGGCACATAATAGAAAAATATGACATCAGTGAAAAAGCAGTGCAGCCAAGCGATGCATAATATACACAAGTAACAACCCTGTTCATTAATTAATCATTGTCAATATCAGTTAACACGAAGTATGAATCACGTAATCGCGAGCAGCAAATTACGTCTAAAGTACGTACCAAGTGGAAATACGTTACCTGAAAAATAAACTCAATTAATAGTTACCTTTTTAGTTTATTACTTTCTTCTTCGAAATTACATTCTTCCTGAAATTTTCTCGATAGCAAGTCCTCTTAACATCGGACACACACAGAATTTACTTGAAGGTCTTAAATATTTTGTACAACCGTATCCTGAAAAATACTGAACGTTAATTACATAATTTATCAAGTCACTATAGCTTTATACTGAATTTAATTGGAGAAATTAGACTGTGTATTTGTTTACGGCTGTCAGTGCATTTGCTCTGAGCGCTCGATCAGCTGTAGGTACGCGTGACGCAGGAAGTAATTGTTTGCGGTCAACAACTGCCTTGTGCGCCGCGCAGACTTGACTGTTGCTTTGAGTATGTGCCGCCGCCGGAACATGGCGCGGTATCCTTGTATTCTCTGCGTGTTTACATGTAACTGTTAGTCTCTCAAAAGTATGTCATTCTACAAAAATTTTAACGTTCGATATATGATGTACTCCCTTAGAGAGCCGAGATTTAAGAGTTTCTACTTCAACAGTGTTATCATGAATAATTTTGCGACCTCTATATGGACCGTTATAAAGCAGAAAAAATTTGCAACACAAGCCTTTTCCTTTGTGAGACAAACGATGAGACTTAATTAACACCTTTTGACCAACTGACAAGGTTTTTAAATGACCAGGACGTTTAGCTGATTTCTCTCTTCTAGCAGCCGCAGAAGCAATATTTTGTAGAGCCAGGTTCACAACTTCAGAATGCCGCAGTTTCCGTGAAGGCGGAAAAGGAACGATTTCAGAAATACGATTTGTCGGTGCTTTATTTTTTAATATCAATATAGGCGGTAAAGAAGTTGGTTGAATCATTAGGGAGTTCATTCAGAATGTTTTGAAAAATATAAAGATACTGATCCCACGTTCTTTGATTCTGATGACAATAAAGTCGACACAATTTATTGATTTCCTTCATCCATCTCTCTGAAGCGTTAGATTGAGGGTGAAAAAGTGAAATGAAAATTGGTTTAATCTTACGACGCCGTAGAGTACGAAGCCAAATTTTAGAGCGAAACTGTGATCCATTATCTGATATAACCTTATCAACATGACCCACTTCTTTAAGAAAATGTTTGATGAAAGCATTAGATACTGAACGAGCTGTTGCTTTGCGTAAAGGTGTAAAACACACATATTTTGGTGTCAATTCCACTGCTACCAAAATGTATGCAAAACCATTAGTAGAACGAACCACTGGACCGAACAAATCGACTGCAGCCATCTCCTTTAATTTCGCTGGAATGATAGGAAACAATGGTGCTTTGAGAGAAATAGTTGGCGGCTTAGCCTTTTGACATAATTTGCACTTGGCAATAACAGATCGAATACGTTTTTCCATATTACTGAAGTAACAATTTCCTCGTAATTTATGAAAGCATTTTCTGGGACCAGAGTGTGCATAACTGAAATGTGTATACCAAATCAATTTATTAACCCACTCATCAGGAATACAAACTAACCAAACAGAGTTGTCGACCGATTTTCGTGTAAAAAGAATATCATTGCGAACTAAATAATACTGTCTAACAAAAATCTTTAGATAAATCCGGATGTGAAAGACGTGGAGCAGCAACTAAAGCATCACAAAGTTGTTCAAATTCTGATTGAGCTTCCTCATCCCAACACCAATTAGAATTCTTTCCAGATAGTTCACATAAACGAGGTGTGGCCAAATCGTCCAATCTAACAAAGCGTCTAAGAAAATTACAGACACCAAGGAAACTACGAAAATCACGTTTTGTGGTAGGAACAGCATAATTACGAATAGCGTCTAGTTTCTCTGGATCAGGAAGAATACCTTCTGTAGAAATAATACGACCAAGAAATTTCACCTGAGAAAGACCAAATTCAGATTTTTCTAAGTTCACTGTAATGCCAACTCTTGCAAAAATACGTAATAATGAATCCAAAATTATGTTATGCTCACTCCAAGAACGTTTAGCAATAAGAATATCGTCAACATATGAAGTAATATTGCCACGAAGTTAAACAGGAAAAATTTCGTTTAAACTACGAATGAATGCTGCTTAAGATACAGTAAGTCCGAATGGTAATTTACGAAATCACTTTTGTGTAAAATAGTCATGTCCGGTTATTCTTTGCCGACTCTCTAGATAGATTGATAGTTGAAGAGTTGTTTTGATAGATACAAAGAATAGTAAAAGAGTAGGCAGCAGTGCAGAAAACTAAAAGGGAAATAGCACCACTACAGCTTGGGGCCCTGTGCACGCTACGGCACATATTCACTTAGTGTAGTGAATCCCCTGAGGACTTTTACATCTTGCGGCTAAAGCAATTTGTCTTATGGATTGTGGCAGCTTAGTTAAACAAATGCGAATTAATTCAGTCGGGCAGTAAGGGCTGGAAAGGAACTGATTCTTTCGAATCATGTCTTCAAAGTATTCTGCTGGCGTGCGGAACTCAGACTGTTTAAAATTACGCTGCATAATAAGACTGTGTTTGACTCTGTCTTGCGTGTTTTCGGACCGATAGAAATGCATGATAAAAATCATTTAAACTATTACAATCTTTAATAAGTGCGCGCATGCGCGTCGCCGGTTCGTTTTCTAAATATCCACACATAAATTCCAGCTTGTGACTTAGTGGCCAATTTGGTGGAAGTGCGTACATAAATTGATCTAACCATGAATATGGATGTATGTCATTCTTAGAATTGCAAAAGATCTTAATTTTCCGAACAGTTAAAAAGTGTTTATAGTCAAAGTTTTCGCCTCGTGCCGACAAAGACCTACCGCGTCTGTCCCAGTCCCAATGTCGATTATTGTCAAGTTCGCGCGCCTGGCGCTATCTTGTTGCTTCTCGTAAATGAAATAAATTATTTTCTTCAAAGCCCTCTGCTATCGGTGATTCCAAATTTCTTCTACCGTCTTTTCCTACGATTTCGCTTTCAATTTGTTTGACTTGCTTTCGTAACGCCTCAAATTCCCTTTTAACGCGTTCGTTAAATTATCCCTGATTTTCAACATGTTTATTTATGTTCTGGTACTCTTCGGTTTTTGCAAATTGCAATGGAGCTGTATCATCTGAATCTCTGTCCCCAGGTAAACTAAGATTTGTCAATTTATCTGAAATCTCCTCAACTCTTTCCGATAAGTCACCAATTTTTCCTTTCTGTTTATTTACGTCTTCCGTAAGTGTCGCGACTCGGGTTTCAGTATTGACACAGTTAGTAGTTAACTGTTCATATGGTTGTGTTAGGTTATTTATTCTGTCATTTGGTACGGATTCCCCGATTCTCTCAAATATTTCTTCCTTATCGTGTGCACGTTGTAAATTTAACTCTGAAAATTTTTGTACCATCACGTGATCTCTTTCGTAAACCACGGGAGTGTCCGGCGCGCTTTGCGCACCTACATACATTTCACGAGTCTGTGTTGGCGAGTTCGCCATGTTAACATTTTCTTCATTCTCCCTATCCATCATTTTTGCCTTTTTCACCGATTGCGTAATCATTTACCAAACAGACAAAACTCGTCATTATACGAAAATTACACACAATGACACTTTATCTCCAACAATATCATTCACACGAAATGCTTCCCGACAAACACGATTAACGAACAATTGAAATCTTCATAATTGCACAAAATTGTCAAACGCGTATACAAGACATCAAAAATTAAATTCTGCAAAACTACCATTAGATGAATGACGAGACAACTACAAATGTTCAGTTACCAAATCTACACATGCAATATAGACTACAGTTACTAAACTACAAATTACTACAACAATACTACTGTCTGCTATTTTTACTATCAAAAGAATTCCAAATGACGATCCGAAGCAGCGGTCGCCACGTGCATGGGGGCTTAATTAAATACAATGCAAATAATTTTAATTTTAGTCGCTGTCTGTCTGGTTACGCAGTCTCGTAACCGGTTGGCTCTGACTAGTATTAGTACGCAATCTGACTGCATAGAATACCAACAAAGAATGAAAGGAAATTTCCGTTACCACAATTAATTAATTAAGTCCCCAGCAACTATAAAAACTACGAAACAAAAACTACGAACAACAAAGCACAAGTGTAACTGTTCTGTGTGTGTAAGTGTGATTCAACGTACACATCTGGTACGGTTCTTCCTCAATAAGACAAGATATTTTAAATACCATTTACACTGAATTAATTAAATAAAACTGAAATACTATAATTGCACATAGAAACCCGAATTACAGTCTAATACATGAACACAAGCCAGCTGCTTTGTTGACTGAACCTGTGACCAAGAGGCATTGTTAGTTAGGAAATTAAAAAAAAAATAAAAAAATGTTTTTACCTTCATATATATTGACTAAAAATACACTCTGATCATTACAACATCTCCATTCGAACAACATCTGCTGTCTAACCCATCAAAACAACTGCACACGACATGGCCTCAAATAATACAGCTATCAACATCCTCTCAGCAAAGCACTAACCACCACACCTTCTGAAAAAGCACTGCCGGTGGAGGCGGCGGAATAAAACTCTTTGGCGCAATCTCTGGCGCTGTGACTCAGTGTAGCCACCTTTCAACAGTCAAAGCAAGAAGTATAAATCGAATCTGTGGCTTCACTACTTTAGAGTAAATATTCACTATGACGACCAACAATTTCTTTGAATAATGTGTAACGTAGAAACCACATTTTGAGTAAATCTCTGTAAGATTCCATGCCTCCCTTAGATGGTATCAAACACTGTAAAGATGCGTTCAATAAGTTCAGGTACTGTACCTGCTGGTGTTAAATACGGAAGTGACTTTACATAAACCCAGATGGAAGACTTAAGAGGAGTGAAGTCAAAGAAGCGATGACCATGGGACTGAGCATCGCCTTCCGATAGCTCTGTGTTGTCTAGCTGAAGTTGTTGGTGAAGTAAGCCCTGGCCTGACTATCAACATGCGCTGGTGCACCGTCGTGCTTAAACGGCAACCAGCGCGCACTTTCAAGGGAACGCCCTCCAGAAACTCAGCCAAGGCATTCTCCAGAAAGTTCGTATACCATTTACGATTCAAATTATCCGGCAAAATGTGTATTCAGGTAACGTGATCTCTGAGAATTCCAACCCAAAAGATTATGGAGATCTCACCCGTAAACTTCTCGTACGAGTAACGCTTGGATTTCCATCTTTCCATTTGTAGTTGTTGCAGGAATTAAGAATACTCTAATCTGTAAAAGCTGACCCATCTGTAAACAGCACGAGGTCTGGGAAAAGTGGGACATCAGCAGGCTGAAGGAATCACTGCCAGGACAGCCGCTTTGGCCATGCGGTTCTAGGTTCTTCAGTCCGGAACCGCGCGACTGCTACGGTCGCAGGTTCGAATCCTGCCTCGGGCATGGATGTATGTGATGTCCTTAGGATAGTTAGGTTTAAGTAGTCCTAAGTTCTATGGGACTGATGACCTCAGATGTCAAGTCCTATAGTGCTCAGAGCCATTTGAACCACTGGAAGAATTGTTGTTGTGACTGAAAATCCCATATTTTTAACTGGTTGATCGTGAAATGTATGTAGGTGCGCAGCACGCAAAGCGCGCCGGACACTCCCGTGGTTTACGAGCCTTGCGTGAGCAAAAGGAAGTGTGCTTTATCCTCGATTGGCAAGTACATGTTCCATAACGTCTTATTAAAACTGAGCGATTCGTGTCCTTCTCGCACCTGCGTGATGGGTATCAGCTGACATCTTTCCTCTCTCCCTCAGTGGACGAGAGACATTGGTTATTAATGAGATGCTAGGAAGTCGTCTGTTTGGGCGCCTTCCTGCGTACAACCGACGAGATGTTCTGGAATTCCAGTGAGCTTCACCATACCTAAAATGTACGTCGTTTAGTTCTCCAAACGTGTAATTACCCTCCACTAAGTCAGAGCTTAACTAAAGTGCGCAAGGCCCAATAATCTGACATGTGGACACTGACTCACGTTGACTAGGTGTGTGTTTACATCAGAGCGGCAGTGGACGGAAGAGGTGAACTGAAGGATGATAGGCCCTAAGTAAACTTCTATACACAGCCTCACGTAGACTAGTCTAGTTGTGTGTTCACAGTCTTTCATCCACAGCAAGAACATAATGTCAGTGAATGTAAGGGAAGCTACACAAGTCATAGGTGGACAAACTCCTCCTACTACTGTAGAAGCTCTATTTCATTTATGCTGCTAAAAGTTCGTTATTGCCAAACTTTCCAAATTTTATCTTCTAAATTCTCTCAAATTTTCAAAATATAGTTCTATAACATCCTGCTATTAGAATTTTACACAATCTGTAACTGATATGGGATGTCTGAACACACTTGATCATTGACCATCACTGATCATTGATCAGTGATTACTAATGACTGATCAGTGACCATCACTGATCTATAGCCATAACTGACTACTGACCATCATTGATCACTGACCATCATTCATCACTCACCAGCACCAATGCTGACCATCATTGATCAATGACCATCCTTGACCATTGTTCATCATTGATTACTGACCATAACTGTTTACTGACCACCACTGATCACTGACAATCATTGACCACTGGCCATTATTGATCACTGACGATCATTGATCATTGTCCATCACTGAACACTGACAATTTTTAATCACTGACCATTGATGACTGACAGTCAGTGATCGCTGACCACGATTGGTCCCTGAACACCATTTTTCTCTGGCCATCACTGATCACTGACCACCATCGATCACTTTGCATGACTGACCACTGACCATCGCTGATCCCTGACCATCGCTGATCACTGAAGCTACTGTCATTCTGCAGAAGTAATCACACACGAAGGTTGGTTGGTGTGGAAATAAACCTTCATTTCATGACTGAGGGAAGGTTATAAACTATGTTTGCCTACAGATCTAGTTATAGCCTGACCGCCGATGCATAAAGTCTCGAGACCGGAAGATTATATTATATAGCTGTGAGACCACAGTAACTGACATGTTTCTGGTATTAGAATATTGTTTAGGACACAGTAACACCTGATGCTTAATAGCTAATGCATAGTACACAATGTCTTCAGGCAACAACATTATAACACACAGTTTCCACCTTCTAGTAACAGACATCCCATCTGGTGTTAGAATATTCTGTAAGACCCAGTAACACCTAACGCTTAATGGTTAATACACAATCCTTTACACATCCAGGCAACAAAGTTATATTAAAGACGAATTGCACTTTTCCCTTTCCTGTAACTGACATTCTTCTGATGTTAGAGCACTTATTAACATCCAGTAACAGCTAAACATACATCTAATTTCTAACAATGTAGAACGTGTATATTTCTATTGTCTATTGTTAAACCACAATTTATGAAAGACGTTTATATTTTATTAATAGAATTAAGTAGGAATAATTAATATTTGTCATTTCGGAAATAATTTTGGTAGCAGGGAATGTCTGCACAAGGTATTGTTGGCGGGAGGGACCGCACATTGGTATAATTTTAAAAAAGGGTGGGAGAGACCGTATATGTATACATTTTAAGAAAAGAGCGGCATACATCTTGTAATGGTAGCAGGGATTGTCTGCACTAGAAAGCATTGTTGGCGGGAGAGACCGCACTTTAGTGTCCGTAGGAAGTCAGTAGTAAGAGAGATGTGAAGCGAGTCGGTAGCAGGTCTGAAGCGAGAGGTTGAGAGGAGCAGTGTGCCTACCAGTCACCAGCTATGATTTACAAGAGATTATAAACGGATGTACAGAGACATCAGCTAACTATTATCAAAAGAGGAACTAATATTATTGAATTTTTTTTTGAGTAATTAAAGACTACTGAAAGTATGTTTGCGCAATGCTACTTATAAGATTATTGTAAAAAGTAAGTCCTATTTAAACGTTTGTAAAATCATTGCATTACCTACAGTAAATATCTGAATAATCGTTTTCAGAATATAATTAGTTTTTGCCAGCAATATTGCATTACTGATTATAATCCATCCCAAAAATTATCAACGTAAAACTTTGCAAAATTTTATTGTTGTCAAGAAAAACTTTGACTATGAATTTCGGAACTTCGATCAAATTAATTAAAGATTAACGTCAGCTTTGTTATTAAAGAATAACGTCAGCTTTGGTAACTAATACAGCCACTTATTATGACAGCCCACCAGCAGCTAATAGAGTATAGTGAAACAGAGTAACTATATTCATGTCGCAGTTCGATGTAGCAGTCAGATGGCGATCCAGTAACAGTAAAACAGGTAAGGAACAGTTCTGGGTTATTGCAGGTAACGACTGAGGGCCACGACGACGACACATTCTATGTTTCATCGAAATAATCAGCAAATCACTTTTAATAAACAGCATTTAAATTTGTATGCGAAGATTGCACTTATAATTGTCGAGAAAGAGAATTAATTTCAAAGGGAGGGTTTTATTTGTTATCATTAAGCAAGAGATAGAAATCCTAAGGGAAGGTTTCATAGGTTATTGTAGAAGGGAAGGTTGCATAACAAAAGAGATATAGAGGAGACAGGAAGGTTTCAACAATAAATATTTTACTGCTCTAGGAAACAACATTTTATAATAATATGTTACAGAGGGAGTACAGCTTAATGTATAATGCCTCCAGGCAACAAAATTAGAATATGCAGTTTTCCCATCTAACAGGTAACGTACATCTGGTGTTAGAATACTGTTTGAAACGCAGTAATACTTAAAACCTAACACCTACGCTGTAACGAATAGCACGAACTGATATATTCGCTTGTTGTGATTGAGCACCTCAGTTGACGACATATATCTGTTAAATTGATTGAGCAGATTAGTATTCTTAAGGGACAGTGGTTGATACATCCGCAGTAAAACTGTCCTTGCTTCAAAAAAGTTAAGCCGAATCTTATGACTGACTAGAAAAAGCATTGAGACCCATTTCTCAATTACTACAGAAATTGCGATAACTATTCCGACAACAGAATAAGACATGCCTGGACAAAAGAGATGGGTCTAAAGAGAGAAGGTTGTTCCAGAGTAAACCAATAAACGGGATACGTGTACTGCGTATGATATAAAATTTGAACCAACAACATGAGTGTTGATGAGTGGTGATTCATTGGCAGACGCTGATGAAGATAACTTAATAATTCAGTATATAAGCTACCTAGCAAGGAGAGGAGGAGGAGGAGATTAGTGTTTAACGTCCCGTCGACAACGAGGTCATTAGACACGTAGCGCAAGCTCAGGTGAGGGAAGGATGGGGAAGGAAATCGGCCGTGCCCTTTCAAAGGAACCATCCCGGCATTTGCCTGAAGCGATTTAGGGAAATCACGGAAAACCTAAATCCGGATGGCCGGAGACGGGATTGAACCGTCGTCCTCCCGAATGCGAGTCCAGTGTGCTAACCCTAGCAAGGAGAGGATTATATAATCTATAGTTTACAGTTAGATCTCCTAAAACGAGTTGCATGGCATGAGATCTTCTAAATTCCGAAGGCTAGTAATGCCCATAATAAGTGAAGCTGCTTGACCTGAGGCTATAAATACAGGCAAAATATTAAGTATAGGTTAAACAAAATTGATGGATCAGTAGTGCTAAATTATGACATACACAACGGTAAGAGACTGAACGAAAATGTCCTTGAATTTCAGACTGAAATACTGTTTCCTCCAAATCACCAACACCTATCGAGTTTGTTCACTGAAATAATCCGAATAAATTGGTGGAGCGATTAGTATTCTAGCTAGGTAGCAGCAGCGATTTAGACTGCATACTTTAAGACACAGTGTGCGAAAGTTTTCAAACGCATCGGTGGGAAGCAAGACGTCGCTTTTTAGATATAAATCTGTGTAAACTCTCAAGTTCTTGTATTCATAAGGGCTCCATACTTTGCACACTCTTTGATAATATTGTTCTTTGATTGATGACTCAACAGCCAACAAGCTTTTGAAAGCCTCAGTCAGCGTTAACTGTTTCTCCATCAAAACAGGTTCATCGATTACGTGCTCGTAGTTAAAGAAGCTTTTCTTGTTGATTCAACTAATCTGCTCGCTGTCGGGGAAATGCTCTCTTGTTATCCTCAGCTCCCCGAGCTCTAAATATGAAACACATTTTCCAGAGAGCGAGCAGGAAAATTGAAAGAATCTATAGGCAAAATTCTGTGTCACTATGACATCTCACAGCTATAGATTTTGTGAGCGTTTTGTATTTTTCCATATTCTCTGCAATCACACAAACTTGGTCTGGTTTCATTTTAGCTGTACTTTCACTCGTTTGCAAATGTTCAAGATTATGAAATATGCATCATAATTTGATAGACTGTGAATCACAAGAGGCAGCGTAAAATGAGGTCGCCAACTATTTAAATTACATCTCTCACGTGAGGCGCCTGTAAAATGGAAGTGATCGCTGTGTTTCACACCTGTTGTCGTGAATTGTTCATTGCAAATGTGACAGATTTCTGCAGCTTGACATGCTTATTGTGTGTCGTGCTAGGATGGCTCAGTTTTTTTTTTTTTTTTTTTTTTTTTTTTTTTGCCAATCTACGCGCCGGGATCCATCTAAGCACCCATTGTATCTAAAGGATTTCTGCATTCAGTTACTGTATGGCGTACCTTCCAACAGCGTTGAGCACAAGTATCCATCAATGAGCTGGACTGCGATGTGGCGCAATCTTCATCAGCCGTATCTTCCGATATGAGTCCGAGCGCCGTGGTATCACATCACCTTTGGTAAATTCGCCACTAATCAGCATTTTCATGCGATTGGTTTGATGGACACTCCTTCATGCTCCATCTGTCAATCGTTGGACGATAACGCCCATCGCCTGACCTGCATAGGCGTTAGTGCTATCTAGACCCTGGGCAGCAAATGGAGGCCTGTTTCCTCCACACTCCTCTGTCCGTAATCGAACCATACGCTTTCATTTGCCCGAAGGATTTGTGCTTCCCTGCAGCCAAGACTCATGTTATAGTTTAGGTCAAAGGTTGGACGAGCCCCAGCCTTTCTGGAGACAGGGAAAAATTGCGGCTCGGTCTTTGGACCATGCTACAGAAATAAGGCGCAGTCAACATCTATGTCTACATGGGTACTCTGCAAATCACATTTAAGTGCCTGGCAGAGCGTTCATCGAACCACCTTCACAATTCTCTATCATTCTAATCTCGTATAGCGCGCGGGAAGAACGAACACCTATATTTTCCCAGACGAGCTCTGATTTCCTTTATCTTATCGCAGTTATCTTTCCTCCCTAGCCGGCCGTTGTGGCCGAGCGGTTCTAGGCGCTTCAGTCAGGAACCGCGTGACCACTACGGTCGCAGGTTCGAATCCTGCCTCGGGCATGGATGTGTGTGATGTCCTCAGGTTAGTTAGGTTTAAGTAGTTCTAAGTTCTAGGGGACTGATGACCTCAGATGTTAAGTCCCATAGCGCTCAGAGCCATTTGAATCATTTTTTTTTTCTCCCTATGTAGGTCGGTGTCAACAAAATACTTTCACATTCGGAGGAGAAAGTTGGTGATTGGAATTCCGTGAGAAGATTCCGTCGCAACGAATGATGTCCAGCCAAAATCCTGTATCATTTCAGTGACACTTTCTCCCATATTTATAATAATACAAAACGTGCTGCCCTTCTTTGTACTTTTTCGGTGTACTTCGTCAGTCCTATCTGGTAAGGGTCTCACACAGCGCAGCAGTATTCTAAAAGAGGACGGACAAGCGTAGTGTAGGCAGTCTCCTTAGTAGATCTGTTACATTTTCTAAGTGTCCTGCTAATAAAACGCCTTCCCCACAACAATTTCAATGTGTTCATTCCAATTTAAATTGTTTGTAATTATAGTTCCTAGGTATTTAGTTGAATTTACTTCCTTTAGATTTGAATGACTTATCGTGTAACCAAAGTGTAACGAACTCCTTTTAACGCTCATGTGATGATCTCAAACTTTTCGTTATTTAGGGTCCACTGCCAATTTTGCCACCAATCAGATATATTTTCTAAATCGTTTTGCAATTTGTTTTGATCGTTTGATGGCTTTATTAGTCGATAAACGTTAGCGTCATCTGCAAACAAACTAAGACGGCTGCTCAGATTGCCTCCCACATCGTTTATATAGATAAGGAACAGCAAAGGGCCTGTAACACTATCTTGGGGGACGCCAGAAATCGCTTCTGATTTACTCGATGACTTTCCGTGAATTACTACGAACTGTGACTTCTCTGACAGGAAATCACAAATCCAGTCACATAACTGAGACGGTATTCCATAAGCACGCAATTTCACTACGAGCCGCTTGTGTGGTACAATGTCAAAAGCCTTCCGGAAATCCAGATATACAGAATCGATCTGAAATCCCTCGTCAATAGCACTAAGAACTTCATTGGAATAAAGAGCTAGTTGTGTTTCACAAGAACCATGTTTTATAAAGCCATGTTGACTGTGTGTCGGTAGACCGTTTCCCCTCGAGGTAATTCATAATGTTCGAACACAATGTATGTTCCAGAAACCTGCTGCATATCGACTTTAATGATATGGGCCTGTAATTTAATTACTCCTTCTACCTTTCTTGGATATTGGTGTGACCTGTGCAACTTTCATGTCTTTGGGTATGGATCTTCCGTCGAGCGAACGGTTCTATATGATTGTTAAGTATGGAGCTAATGCATTAGTATACTCTGAAACGGACGTAATTGGTATAGAGTGTGAACCAGAAGACTTGCTTTTATTAAGTGATTTAAGCTGCTTCACTACTCCACGGGTATTTACTTCTACTTTAGTCATGTTGGCTGCTGTTCTTGAGCCGGCCGCGGTGGTCTCGCGGTTCTAGGAGCTCAGTCCGGAACCGCGCGACTGCTACGGTCGCAGGTTCGAATCCTGCCTCGGGCATGGATGTGTGTGGTGTCCTTAGGTTAGTTAGGTTTAAGTAGTTCTGAGTTCTAGGGGACTGATGATCATAGATGTTAAGTCCCATAGTGCTCAGAGCCATTTGAGCCATTTTGCTGTTCTTGATTCGAATCCTGGAAAATTTCTTCATCTTCTTTTGTAAAGGCATTTCGGAAGGGTGTGTTAATAACTCTGGTTTGGCAGCGCTGTCTTCGATAGTATCTCCATTGCTATCGCGCAGAGAAGGAATTGATTGTTTCTTGACGCTAACATACTTCTCGTACGACCATAATCTCTTAGGATTTTATGACAGGTTTTCAGACAAAGTTTGGTAGTGGAAACTGTTATAAGCACCTCGCTTAGAAGTCCGCGCTAAATTTCGAACTTCTGTAAAAGATCGTCAATCTCGGTGATTTTGCGTCTGTTTAAATTTGGTATGTTTTTTTCGTTGTTTCTGCAACAGTTTTGTGACGCGTTTTGTGTACCAAGGAGGATCAACTCCGACGTTTGTTAATTTATTTGGTATAAATCTCTCAATTACTGCCGATTCTATTTCTTTGAATTGAAGCCACATCTGGTCTACACTTATATTATTAATTTGAATGGAGTGGAGATTGTCTCTCAGGAAGGCGTCAAATAAATTTTTATCTGGTTCTTTCAATAGGTATACTTTTATTTTATTTTTGGAGGATTTGGGGGTTACATTATTCATCTCGCTACGACAACCCTGTGTTCACTAATCCCTGCATCCGTTTCGATGCTTGTTATCAACGCAGGATTACTTGTTGCTAAGAGGTGAAGTGTGTTTTCACAATCGTTTATATACACACACTACCGCGCTTATTTCGCCAGTTATCTCCGTGGGGTTTCGCACGTTATCCCACTCAGCTGTAATATGTCTGGCGCGGTTGGCTCGACTGCTGTCGAGGTGAACTGCTGACACCCCATTTCAAGACGCCGACGAGCGCCGCGCCCGATGTCGCACTTTCCTTGTTTTCTTTTCCCCTCTCTCCTACTTACCACTGCTGTGTCACACGATGTAATTTAATGGTTACAATTGAGTATCTCCTTCTTTGACTGTCCGTTCTTCTCCGCTTCCGGTTGGTTGATGGTGTTGGGGCGCGCCGTGACGAGGCCTCGTGTGGTCGACGGCTGCCCACTCCGCCCCATACCCTGCTAACGAGCCGGAGACTACCAACACGTACTCATGTTATGGCATCCCACCTTTAAAAAATTACATAAGTAAAAAACGACGAAAATGGTCGGTAGAGCAGTTGCCCGCGAAAGGCAAAGGGGCCATGTTCGCATCGCAGTGCAGCGTACAGTTTTAATCTGCCAGGGCCGGCCGCTGTGGAGGAGCGGTTCTAGGCGCTTCAGTCCAGAACCGCGTTGCTGCTACGGTCGCAGGTTCGAATCCTTCCTCGGGCATCGATGTGTGTGATGTCCTTAGGTTAGTTAGGTGTAAGTAGTTCTAAGCCTAGGGGACTGATGACCTCAGACGTTAAGTCCCATACTGCTTGGACCCATTTGAATTTTTTTTTAATCTGCCAGGAAGTTTCAAATTAGCGCACCGTCCAGAACCTCATCTGTTAATACATTTCGAACTGCCTTGTGCGTATGATAGCGTAAGAATTCGTTCTACGACCTAACAAGAAATACTTCAAACAACGCATCGAGGGAGGTAATCCGGACCCGGCTAACAGGCAGTCTGCAGTGCAATTATTGTCTGTGCCAAAACCCATGAAAAGATCGAGCTGCGTTCGTTAATGGGCACTATCGCTGCAGTCAGGTTGCCACCGTCGTTAACAGTGGGACGCAGCGGAACTTTTGCAAGAGTGGGCGGCCGGTAAGCGGCAGTGCCGGCGCAGCGGCGTGCGGGGCGCGCGTCTCGGGTTGCAGAGGATGGGCGGCGGGCCGTTCCCACAGGCGGGCGCGCTGTCCTCGAGCGAGCGGCGCTCCCGCTGTGAGACTCAACATATATCCATTCTGCCGGGCTAAACGCAATTAACCTTTAATGGTGGTCCGCGGCGGACCTCAGATTTATACGGCGCCGCGCCGGAATATCATATTTGTACAGCGCGGGCGCAGCTCGGCCCGGCCTGCGCGCCCGTGACAGACCGGATCTCGGCGGGTCGTGGATCCACGGCCGCGCCTGCAGACCGCCGCACGGAGAGCGGGGGCCGCCCGCCTAACAGAGCCATTACTGCGCCGGCAATACACTTCCGACTCCAGCGCCTGCTGCACTGCGATGTTTTTACGGCTTTGCTAAATCAGTACAGGGAATATTTGTGCTGCTCCTTAATTAGGCACACGCGCGGTCGCAAATCCGACTCTCAGGTCTGGCTTCAATTCTGGTTTGACGTCAAGACCCAAATTATTATTCGTGAGCGCTCGTAACAACATTCTTTCGTCGGTACTGTGCAGAACTCAAGCTGTTCAGTAATGGGCTGTTTCTCTTCTCCCACCGAAGCTTATGAGAGCCGTTAGTGGAGGAATCTACTTCGAACTTATAAATGAGGAGTCTAATAAGCTCTATAATCCGCACAGTCAGCAGGTTTAAACGAGAATTTATTCATTTACAGTCATCGTAATTTAACAAGCTTTTATTGTTGTAGGGTATTAAATTTATTTGTTGAACGGGAACACTAAAACCTAGACATCCGGCTTTAGCTGACAGTTCTTTGGCTATTGAACAACACAAACTTGGCTTCGGTAGAGGAAACTTCGTTTCGGTAGAGGTCTGCGTGAATGTGGGTATCCTCACGAAAAGTTAGTTTTGGCTAAAGGCCTATGGCTATCAGTCATCAGACGATCAGAACGACTTGCAAAATGATTTAGATATCTGTATGGTGCGAAAAGTGGCAATTGACCCTGAATAAAGAAAAGTGCGAAGTTATTCACATGAGTACTAAAATAAATCAGCTAAATTTCGATTACGCGATAAGCCACACAAATCTGAGGGCTGTAAATTCAACTAAATACTTAGGGATTACAATTACAAATAACCTAAATTGGAACTATCACATAGATAATGTTGTGGGTAGAGCAAACCAAAGACTGCGATTCATTGGCAGAACACTTAGAAGGTGAAATAGGTCTACCAAAGAGACTGCTTACACTAAGCTTGTCCGCCATGTTCTGGAGTATTGCTGTGTGGTGTGGGATCCGCATCAGGTGGGACTGACGGATGACAACGAAAAAGTAAAAGAAGGGCATCTCGTTCCGCATTATCGCGAAATAGGGGGGACAGTGTCACAGACATGATATGTCAATTGGAGTGGCTATCATTAAAACAAAGGCGTTTTTCGTTGCGATGGGATCTTCTCATGAAATTTCAATCACCAGTTTTCTCCACCGATTGCGAAAGCATTCAATTGGCACCCACCTACTTAGGGAGAAATTATCATCACGATAAAATAAGGAAACTCAGGGCTCGCACAGAAAAATTTAAGTGCTCGTTTTTCCCGCGTGCCGTTAGAGAGTGGAACGGTAGAGACAGCATGAAGGTGGTTCATTGAACCCTCTGCCAGGCACTTTATTGTCAATAGCAGAGTAATCACGTAGATGTAGATCCGTAGACATTCTGCTAGGTCTAGTTGTGGAGGTCACAGTTTGATACTTTCAAACCCTCCCCCCTCCCGCCCCCTCCCCCCCCCCCTCCCACACATACACACTTTTAACACTGTTAGATGTCGCTCCAAACTACAATGTGACGCAGTTGACTATGCTGACTATCTCGGTTCTAATATGAACAGGACATATTCCATGTAAAATTAAATAAAACTGTACTTCCTAAAGGGTAAAAAACATATGTTGCACCACATAATGGTGCTAGTTTTTCAGTTGTACGCATGTTCGGCGAACTGCGTGTTCTTAAAGCCAACGACACCCAGTTTCCCTCGGACGGGTACCCATCTAAGTACTAGCTGGGCGCAACGTTGCTTAACTTCGGTGATGGGGTGTTGGGGGAGAGGAACCGACTCTACCAACGACCGAAAGTTCATCAGCAGTCCTAACCACTAATGGAAGCTTCTAGGCGTTTAGCAAATTATTCATCTACCCTATAGGCAGATAAAACTGCAAATACACAGTGTGTCCGAGGAGGAGGAATTGTCAGTATTGAGGAATATGACACTAGAAACAGTAAAGTCTAGTAAACATTGGGTCTAAAATGTATACCTCAAGAGCTATGACCACTTCATCACTTTCGATAGTGTGAAACACGTTTCTTCTACTGATCAAGTTCTCATAGCTCTAGTGTTCATTTTAGAGCCTTCGTTTGCCAGACATGTTTTTCTTGTTTTGGTCCTTACTACCTCCTCTCAAAATACGGAATGTAAAGAGCTTTCAGTAGAACAGTTTTGTTTCACAGTAAAGAAGATGTTGAGGTACTCTTAGCTCTTAACGGCTTCGATCCCTTGTTCAGTACGCTTGTCTGCTTTGAATGATGGTTCCTGTAATATCCCGGAGTACTGGTGTACTAGGTGTAACATGGACGTTGATGAATAGTGATGAGGAGCAGCTCAAGATATTTGAATGTAGGGTTCCATGGGCAGCCCCGGAGATGACCGCTTGACGTCTAAACCGCACGTTCTGTTGGGCTGTCACACACAAGGGGCTGTCATTGTACGATTAATTAAAAATAGCCTGGCTTGGATGTGTCATTTGGGTGGATAGTGGAAGAACTACTAAAAGTGTTCATGAATGGAGGCCAGAAAAAGGGAGACAGAAAGTCTCAGAAAGCGATGGATAGTCGATGTGGCAGAAAATACGAAATTCTCTCTGTCAGAAGATGACGGAGAACTGCACTTGAGAGGTCAGAATGTAGGAAATTTCTTGAAGAGGCTAAGACCCACGCATTCCATGAGAAGCAATACAGGAACAAGAACAGTAAAACATTTAACATAAATGTTTAGTGCATCGCTTTAACGTAACCTAGAATAATCATAATTTAAACGGTAAAAATCAAAGTGTGCGCTCAGTGTCGTCAGTGTCTCTCTTTGCACTACCATTGTTAACTCTGTGGCTGTGCGAGCGTATAAGTGAGAGGAATGCTGTTGGGTTCAGCAGTTTCGTCCTACGGTCAGCAAAATCCAAACTACTGTCATTAATGTACGCAGTGCAAGACCTTTCACTTTCTGTCTTCCCTTACTAAACTTTGAGTTCCTATTGTTTGTTGATTCTACCTATGGTCCCATGAGCAGCGTCGGATTTGTTGCTGGCAGCAGGTGCGACGAGCGTGTATGTGGACGCCTTTAGCAGGCTGCAATGCTTTCTGCAGCCGGTGAGCCAGCAAGTGCACCCACATGATTTAGACCACAGGCGAACTATTGAAAAACGTCCTGTGTTAAGCACGGGTTCTAATTTCCACGGGTTCTACTTTCCTGGAATTTCTTCACATCTTTTCTTCTACTTTATTTTACGAATAGAAATTGAGGAACGTGAAAATTCGTGTACGCAAAAATTAAACGCTTTTAGTCAACTGTTCTTGGGGGTGGGCTGAGACTCCCATGATTCCTCCCCCCCCCCCGCCCCCCCCCCCCCCCCGTCATGTCCCCAGGTCGCCTCCCTCTTCCTTCCATCCACGCAGGTATTTCATAATAACCACTTAGAGGATAAAAAATAAAATGGGGATAAAAATTACAAACTCAATATTACAATTTCCTTTTACTTTAATTAGTTGAAACAAAAAAAGCACCATGCAGGTGTTATCCGAATGGGGCGAAAATCTATAAACGTGATGTACGTGTACAAACAAACAAATTATTACAAAATTGGTTCAAATAGCTCTGAGCACTATGGGACTTAACATCTTATGTCATCTGTCCCCTATAACGTAGAACTACTTAAACCTAACAAAGGACATCACACACATCCATGCCCGAGGCAGGATTCGAACCTGCGACCGTAGCAGTCGCGCGGTTCCTGACTGAAGCGCCTAGAACCTCTCGTCCACCATGGCCGGCTACAAAATTGGGTGATTTATTCCATAGAAAGAGTTTCGCAAATTAAGGAAGTCAATAACGCGTTGGTCCACCTCAGGCTCTTATGCAAGCAGTTATTCGGCTTGGCATTAATTGACAGAGTTGTAGGATGTCCTCCTATGGTATACAGTGCCAAATTCTGTCCATTCGGCGGGTTAGATCGTGAAAATCCCGACCTCGTTGGAGGGCCCTGTCCGTAATGTTGCAAACGTTCTCAGTTTGGGAGAGATCTGGCAACCTTGCTAGCCAAGCTATGATTTGGCAAGCGCAACGACAAACCGTAGAAACTCTTACCATGTGCTGACGGGCATAATATTACTGAAATGTAAACCCAGGGTGACTTGCCATCTAGAGATCAAAACGGGGCATAGAACTTCTTCGACGTACTGCTGTGCTCCAAGGATACCGCGCATGCCAACCAAAGTGGTACTGCTATGAAATTGAAATGGCACCTTAGGCCATCACGCTTGGTTGTCGGAGATAATGCCGAGTGACAATCAGGATGGTATCCAACCGCTGTCCGGACCATCTCCAAATATGTCTTCGAAAGTCATGGGGGCCTGATTTGAGTGGGACTTCTCACTGAAGACGGTTATACTCCAGTCAGTCTGATTCTAGGCCATCATTATCAGATGTTGGACGAGTAAACGCGCGGTAATTTACTCTTCGTTTTAAGCGCAAGCTAGTTTTTCGTTCGTCTCAGTATATATGATGTCGTATCTCCCGAACTATGTGCTGTCCAAGATACAACACTGCATGTGCATTCAGTGGTATATGGCGATACTGTCTGCAAAATGTGTAGGGAATAGCACTCCATCTTCAGGCCACAAGTGGCACATAGGGACCATCCGACCGCCGTGTCATCCTCAGCTGAGGATGCAGATAGGAGGGGCATGTGTTCAGCACACCGGTCTCCTCGTCGTTACGATGGTTCTCTGTGACCGGAGCCACTACTATTCGGTCGAGTAGCTCGTCAATTGACATCACAAGGCTGAGTGAACCCCGAAAAACGGCAACAGTGCATGGCCGCCCCGATGGTCACCCATCCAAGTGCCAGCCACACCTGCGAGTGCTTAACTTCGGTGATCTGACGGGAACCGGTGTATCCACTGCGGCAAGGCCGTTGTCCTGTAGGGAATAGAGTTGATAGTAAAGAAGTAATAAATTAAAACATCACGCTGGATGCTGTAGTTGTACTACATAAACAGCGAAGACATAAAACGATAAATACTTTTCATTTTCAAAACTCAAATGCTCATATTTACCACATAATCAAAATTTAATTTTGTAACAAACCAAACAAATATAACACTTATAATTTACGGTTTTTTTATTATATGACAAGATGAGAGTACGCTTTAACAGTAATTTTTCGACCATCCTCTTACTGAGTCTTGCTCAAGCAATCTCGTATGCAGCATACAGATACTATGTCCATACATACGCAATATGTACAAAATTTTATAATAAGCAAAATCTGTTTATGATTAAGCTGATTCTCAGTATACTAAACAAAATATCTATTTATATCCAATCAATCTCTTATTCCAGCACAGAATGTAAATATACTTTATGACATGTCTAATTTTAATTTACTTGTGTTACGTGTATTGTGGACCAGCATGGGACGAAATTACTATTAATAAATGAAATGGATACATAAATTCCATGGAAAAGTCTTTTCATATGGATGGTAATACTACTGGAAGTCCACTTTTGCTACACTGGAGAAACAGACTCTGGATGGGCACGATGCCAAGTGTTCCAGTATGCAAACGATGCTACAGTGTGGGTTCACACTTTGCCTTACTGCATGCCTTTTCATCAAATATCTTGCTACGCATCTGATAGTAGATGATGGAAGAGTTACATCAAGTGTCGCTCTCACAGTGAATGCATTGTCTGTGGAGGAACTAACTGAACTCTGAGTTTGCACTCAACTGCACTACCGATTATCACCGAGAACTTTAGGTTGTCAGTGGAGAAACTGATCAAATATTTTACTCCCTAAGTCTGCCCTTTGGTCTATAACCAGTTATCCTCCTTTGTACCTGAGAATATGTGAAGCAATGTGTCACTGTGAAAAAAAAGTGTGCTGCATGTGACATTTGTCTTTAGTTAAACGTTTCCACATTCCAGTGCACGACATCTTTCTATAAGTATTTCATCCCTTAACTGCAAAAAATGTTTCAAATGGCTCTGAGCACTATGGGACGTAACTTCTGAGGTCATCAGTCTCCTAGAACTTAGAACTACGTAAACCTAACCAACCCAAGGACATCACACACATCTATGCCCGAGGCAGGATTCGAACCTGCGACCGCAGCAACTGAAAAAGACAGCTCACTTGTTGCTAAAGAAATTTTAACTTTTTCTGTCATCATTCTGTTAACAGTTATAGATAATTTAGTTCAGTTCACTTGTACAACACTTTGCTACCATTTTCTCATCACGCTGTTATTGACTGTTATGCAGTCCATTGACATTACTGCTATGCTCTCCAAGTGACATCACTACTATTTAAGGTTACCACTTTTGGTCCATATGTTACTGTTTCAACATACAGTACTTAATATTCCAGTTCGATAGCTGTCAGATTCACAATTTCATGTATTTTTGGTAGATTTTTCAAATGATCATATACCGACACCTAAAATTTTTCTTTGCAAAATACGTATTTGATATTATTTGCTATGAGAAAGAAACATTGTGTAAAATTATTTTTTGGTTGTATGAGGGCTGTTCAAGGTTTATACAGTGAAAGAAATGGTTGTAAATCGCAATTAGTTTGGTATGTTAACACTTGCTACATCTTTGAATGCAAATATAATGGAAATTATCTGTTTATTCGGGGCATTGCCACTTTAAATACCTTTACATGCTGAACACATGAGCGATACATAGTATCTGCTTTCCAGAGGTTGCATTATTGATAAAAGCGAGGACAAACTAGTAGGTAACAGTCGAGTCGAGTCGCAGCCTTGCATAAGGGCGGCTGTGTAGCTGCGAAGCTATGGAAAGAGGGTGTTGGGTCATGGCGGAATGAGCAGCCTGGATAGCGGAGGTACCGCACAGAGATTTCTGTTTGAGATGTTTCATGATGTGTAACCTGAGGATGAAGGATGATTTTTGAGACGATTGAATAATGAGACAGTATTTCAGAGAAAGGTAACTTATTCTGAGTTTGTTAGCTGCAGTCGGGCGCAAAGACTTCAGTGTGTGTCTGTTTCTTTTACACCCAGTTTTCATGGCACTGTCCACTCCATCCAGCTGCATTTCCTAACGCTTAGCTGTCTCTGACGGAATTACGGTGTAGTCGCCGAATGTCACTGATTTTATTTCGTCTTCCTGAACTTTAATTCGTTACCAAGACTTTTTTGACTCCCTTTACTTCTTGCTTAATGTACAGATTGAATAACATAGGGGATAGGCTACAGTCACTGTTTCCCTTTCACGCCTCTTGTCCCCCATAATTGGTCTGGTTTGTATAAAAGTCGTACATAATTTTTCACTCTTTGTAATTTACACCTGCTACATTCAGAATAAGAGTACATTCCAGTCAAATTTGTCAAAAGTTTCTTCTAAGTCTACAAAAGATATTAACATAAGTGTACCCTTCTTTACTCTATTTACTAAGATAGGTTCAAATGGCTCTCAGCACTATGGGACTTAACTTCTAAGGTCATCAGTCCCCTAGAACTTAGAACTACTTAAACCTAACTAACCTAAGGACAGCACACACATCCATGCCCGAAGCAGGATTCGAACCTGCGACCGTAGCGGTCACGCGGTTCCAGACTGTAGCGGCTTTAACCGCTTGGCCACCCCGGCCGGCCTAAGATAAGTCGTAGGGTAAATATTGCCTCAGGCGTTCCAGAATATCTCAGAACCCGGGATGACCTTCCCCGAGGTCGGATTGCCCCAGTTTTCCTTTCTTCGGCGAGTAATTTGTACCAGTATTTTGTAACCATGAAGTATTAAACTGATAGTTCGCTAATATTTAGACCTGTGAGCGTTTGCTTTCTTTGTAACTGGAATCATTACTATCTTCTTTAAGTGTAGCGTATTTCCTCTATCTAATATATGTTGCACACCACGTGGAATGGTTTTGTCGTGGTTGTCTCTCCCAAAGATATCAACAGTTGTGAGGGAATGTAGTGTACTTCATGGGACTTGTTTCAGCATAGACATTTCAGTGCTCTGTCAAATTCATCTTCCAGTACCGTATCTTCCATGTCATCTTCACGTCCTCTCCCCCTTTCTACAATATTGCCTTCCAGTTCATCTCTGTGGCATAGACCTTCTACATAAGCTTTCTCTTCTTTGCTTCATACTGATTGCTATTCATATAACTGCTTCTCTTTCTCCAAAGGCCTCTTTAATATCCCTGTAGGTGGTATCTATCTTTTCCCTAGTTAATCGTACATCTTTCTAGAAACTTACGTTTGTCCTCTAGCTGTTCTTGCTAAGCGCTCGCTTTTGCCCTTTCTATAGGTCTCATTTTGAGACGTTTGTACTCACACTCGTCTGCTTTTTTTGCTGCAAATTTATATTTTCTCTTTTCATCAATTACATTCAATATCTCCTGTAACATACAAGAATTTCTATTAGGTCTCGTCTTTTTACCTATTTGTCCTCTGCTGCCTTCACTATTTCGCCTCTCAAAGTATCCCTTCTTCCACAGTATTTCTTTCTCCCATTTCAGTCAATCGTTGCCTAATGTTATCTTTGACACACTCGACAACCTCTGGTTCTTTCAAATTATCCAAGTCGCATCACCTCAATATTTAATATTTTTGCAAAATCGTTAGTTTTAATCTACAGTTCGTAACCTGTAAAATATGGTCAGACTGCACATCTGCCTCTGGCAATGTCTTACAGTTGAAAGCACGAATACGTAAGGAAAGTTCACATACTTGTCTTGTGTAACTGGCTTCGTATAACTGAACCGTCTTGAAGATGAGAGCGTTGAACTCAGAAGCTCTCTTGGTATTATTCGAAAGTATTGATACTTTCTTCAGGGCCTCCATCCCATAGTATTCCTTAACGACACACTCAAAATTTTAAACTGGACACAACTGACAGTCCATCATACGTTACCCGATGCTTCATAATAGGCCGAAATAAGAGCAGTAGAAACTACCACCACAAAGTTCTTTCCCTGGACAGAAATGTTGTGGTCTCTATTTTTCATAACGATCACTGACTGCGTACAGGACGACTTTAACTGGACAAGACACAAATCGCTGCTGGAATCTTGGATAGTTATTTTGTCCGAGCGTCAACCTAACTGTAAGCCGGGAGGGTAATCTTATTGTTACTTCTTTGATAAAATTGATGTTTATTAATTTATTAATCTCCAATTCTTTCTTATTTTACAATGGAGTACCTCAGACACTATACTGGCGTGGTGGCTAAGAGTGAAAGCCGCTTGGAACCGGTTGTAATTTATATAGCCATTTCTTGAGATGCACACCTAGCGGCGTGTTTCTTATTCATTAATATTTTTCTCTCTCATTGATCATGCAGCCCGTCGAATGTGAGAGTGTGAACGCAGTTTGGGTGACAACCGCTGCAAGAAGACACGTCTGTCCCTGCTGTGGTGTGACTAATACAATTAGCGTGCTCATTGTGGGCGCAGGAACTAATTGCGAGCACGGACGGCCCCTTTGTTGGCCTCCGACCACCCGCAAGCGCCACGGTCACACCGTCGATAAATCGTGGCGCAGGACATCGAGAGCAAAACAACACAGCTAAACGGATCTTACTGCTGCTCACTGTGACACCACTTGAAACGAAGATGGTATCTCTTTCACTTAAGTTTTGCTCACGACGGTAGGTCGATGTCCTGGTAACCGTTTAGAATTACCCGCTTACACTAATTTGTTTACTTTGATGTCAGCCAGCTTATACTAATTTGTTTGCTTTGATGTCTCCAGTTGAAGTCGTCCTTTAAGCAGTCGCTGATCGCTACGAAAAATAGAGACCACAACATTACTGTCCAGAGAAAGAACTCTGTGGTGGTACCTTCCACTGCTCTTCTTTCGACCTACTACGAAGCGTCAGGTGTAAGTAGGCTGTTTATGTTTTCTTATTGGCAACGTTACGTAGCGCTCTGTATGAAAATCACTGGCTGTGCTGTGTGCAGTCTGTGGCTAGTTTGCATTGTTGTCTGCCATTGTAGTGTTGGGCAGCGGCAGCTTGATGTGAACAGCGCATAGCGTTGCGCAGTTGGAGGTGAGCCGCCAGCAGTGGTGGATGTGGGGAGAGAGATGGCGGAGTTTTGAAATTTGTAAGACTGGATGTCATGAACTGCTATGTATATTATGAGTTTTCAACACTATTAAGGTAAATACATTGTTTGTTCTCTATTAAAATCTTTCATTTGCTAACTATGCCTATCAGTAGTTAGTGCCTTCCGTAGTTTGAATCTTTTATTTAGCTGGCAGTAGTGGCGCTCGCTGTATGGCAGTAGTTCGAGTAACGAAGATTTTTGTGAGGTAAGCGATTTGTGAAAGGTATAGGTTAATGTTAGTCAGGGCCATTCTTTTGTAGGGATTATTGAAAATCAGATTGCATTGCGCTAAAAATATTGTGTGTCAGTTTAAGGACAGTCATGTATAATTGTTCTAAGGGGACGTTTCACAGGTAATGTATGGTAGACTGTCAGTTGTGTCCAGCGTAATGTTGTGAGTGTGTTGTTAAGGAATAATATGGGATGAAGGCCCTGAAGAACGTATCAGTACTTTTGAATAATAATACCAAGAGAGCTTAGGAGTTAAGCGCTCTCATCTGTAAGACATTACAGCTGCTCAAAGTTGTTTATTTTGATGTCAACATCACTCATTTGACAAGCACCTTTAGATATAGCCCTGCTCTGGAATTCAACATGCATTACTTCTGATGATTATTTCTGTGGATTGCTGAGCAACGTCACTTTTAGGATAGTCTCACTGTCTTAAGCAAAAAAATGGTGACACTCACTAACTATAAACATTCCGATTCAGTCGTCAGGAGCATAGGTTATGAAATGTTATTTAGATTAAGGAAATAGTCAAAGTCTAGTTGCTCTTATGATCATTTCTTTACTTGCTCATCCTGTCGATGTCCTAAAATGACATAAACACAAAGATCTTTACCTGCTCCTGTGACACAATTCCTACATTTTCAGTGTGATTATTAAGTATTATTTCAGTTTTCTTGTAAACAGTTTTCTTGTCTATTTTCATTCTTACTCTATTAATGTCATCCATTCAGTGCTGAAGCTTATGTGGAGATAGCACAATATCATCTGCATACTGAAGGCGGTTCCGATAAGTTCTATTAAACGTAGCCAATTTCACGTCCGTTTTAACACCCAAGGATCAGTAAATTTCTTCCAAGACTGGTGACAAGTGTTTTGGTCATACAAAATTCCCTTGTTTGACTTCCCTTTGAATCAAGAATATCTCACTATCCTCATTGTGCTTTATCGAAGCTATCATGTTGTTGTATACACTGATCTGCCAGAATATTATAACCACCTACCTAATAGCCGGTATGTCCACCTTTGGGAAGGTTAACACAGGCGACTCGTTGTGGCATGGAAGCAATGAGACTTTGGCAGTGCTGGAGGGAGCTGGCGCCACATCTGTAAACACATGTCATCCAGTACCAGTATACTTCGGGGAGGGGGTATTGAGCTCTTACGCCACGTCCAATCACACCCCAGATGTGTTCGAGTGGGTTCAGATCTGGTGAGTTGGGGGACTTACACATCAATTGGAACTCGCCACTGTGTTCCTCGAACCACTCCAAGCCACTCCTAACCTTGTGATATGGCGCATTATCTTGTTGGAAAATGCCACGGCCGTCGGGCACATGATCGTCATGAATGGGTGTACGTCATTTACAACCATGTATTGTACTCCTTGGCCGTCATGGCGCCTTGCACGAGCTCCACTGAACCATGGATGCCCATGTAAGTGTTGCTCAGAGCATAATGGAGCCACGGCCAGCTTGTCTCCGTCCCGCAGCACGAATGTCAAAGAGCTAACAAGCTGCTCCCTTGGAACACGACGGATTCGCGCCCTCCCATCGGCATGATGAAGGATGTATCGGGGTTCATCAGACCATGCAACGCTCTGCCTCTGCGTCAACGCGCAGTGAGATGGTCACATGCCCGTAGTGGCCGATGTCGTGGTACTAACGCTGGAATATGCACGGGTCGTCGGCTGCAGAGGTGCCTCATTAGGAGTGTTTGGTGTGCTGTGTGTTCAGACGAACTTGTACTCTTCCCAGCATTAAAATCTAGTGTTAGTTCCGCCACAGTTCGACGCCTCTTCTGTTTTACCAGTCTACGTAGCCTACGACGATCGAGATCTGGATGAGGGTTGGCCACTTAACCCCACGACCTCTGGACGTGGTGTCACCTTGGTTTCGCAACGTGTTGAAGACACTCACCGCAGCACTTCTCGAACAACCGAGAAGTCGTGCAGTTTCCGAAAGTCTCTTGCCGAACCTCTGGGCCATCACAATCTGCCCTCGCTCAAACTCAGATAGATCACGCGCGTTCCCAACTCTGCTTACAGACAGCACACTCACTGGTACCACATACACCATACGTGTGTCTAACTAGCAGTCATTTGTAGCCAGGTGACGCTGCTGTCGCCTGGACGGGTTTATATCGATACTAGGTCGGTTGTTATAATGTTCTGGCTGATCAGTGAATATTCACCAACAATAACTATTATCACTGTATTGTTACTAAGGGCTGTAAGCGCAGATTATGTTGAAAGCGATTCAGAAGTTTATTTACTTTGAAGGGTGACACTGGTGGGGACTGTTTAAATGATTGACAATGTTGGCGTATTTTTTGGTGTCCTAACAACATTTATTTTTCAAAAGAAAAAACAGACATAAATTATGCTAAACAAGTTATTGGTGAACAACTAACAGGTGGTTTAAGACTGCAATGGACAAAGAAGAGAGTAAAGAACTCTGGCCCTAAAACGCAATCTGAATTGATCTGACGCTGAACAGATTTTGATTGATCAAATGTACTGTAGTTTCTCTCCGTAGGTGCAGCTGAGACCAAGTGGAGATTGAGATCTGTACGCCCGGACAATGTCGGAGCAGCAGTACACTATCCTGGTTGCTTCGCGCAGCTGGCGAGATAACTGCGGTGAAGGTGAGACTTGGAGGCGACAACTGTGAATCGATCGTGGCCACGAAAGAAATGCAAAAATCTCGCAGTCTAGCGATCAGGCAGACGGATCGCAATTTACTCTCTACCAGAGCCCTGGTAAACCAAAAACGAATAAGTGTGCCCTCGGCAAACGAGCAGTCCAGTAAGTTTGAAGTCACACTGTCGGTACAGTAAGAACTCCGTCACAGGCTCCCCAGCCTAAACCAGTCACAAGTGAAGTCAGTCTCAGGAAATGTCGCAAGTACGAACCACACATGCCAGAGCCGCGACTATAAGTGCTTCCAGACCAAAGTCCTGCACTCGAGTGCTTCGCACCTCTCCAGAAGAAATTTCACATTCCCACAGAGCGCACGAATGACACCGCCTTCACCCTGTCTTCAGCCAATTACAAGGCTCTAGAGGCACTAAATCTCCCCTCCCACACAACATCACAAACTCATGTCAAACCAGGCCAGAATTAAGAAATCTGTGTCTCTGGAAAAAAAAGAAAGCACCAATTACTAATATTTTGTGGAGGGGGAAGATGATTTTCTCTGAATTCATGTCGCTTCTCACAGCAGCAAGCAAACAGACACACTCTTAAAGATCTTTATCTAAATTGGCTGTTCATTGGAGCTTGAGGCGTCATAAAGATTCAATCTCTAAACATTTCTCAGACGCTGGAGTTTCTTACACAACCAAGGCAGTCGATGGAAGTGGTTCACAGGCCTATTCGCAGTATCAGCAAACGTGAAGATGTTTGAATTTTTATTGTGCGTGGCTCTGCAAACAATGCCTGGTGTACGACTCCACTGTGTAGATGCGTTCCTTCAGGTCGTCACCCCCAGCCCAGGCTTCGGCTGGCGCCATGGCAGGTATCATTGCATTATTCTGCTGGAGCCCTGACTGCCATTTATGGCTGTGAACCTGTCCGGCAAGATTTACTAAGGGATGGGCTCGCTGAAAATTGTTTCCAGCTCACAACATGCCGTTTCTATGAGCTAAGAACGATAAAAATACCTCATGTTCTTGGCACCCTACCAGGCTCCATCAGCGTCTGTGCAGGCCATTAACTTTCTAGAGTCTCACTCAAGGTGCATCAGGTTGTAACAAAATCTACAATAATTTTCCTTATACGAAAAATAGGTGAGAGAGTAACTTTTCCTCTCACAAGTTTCATGTTTTCCACTACTTCATAATGTTCCAACTGGGAAAACAATCTGAATCTTCGCCAAAATAAAGTTCAAGGTATTCTTTCTTGGCTGCATAGTTGGTGTTAGCGGCTCCAAGCAGAAGAATGTTTCTTTGAGGCTGCAGTTTTTTCCAATTTAGAGTGAGATAAACTGGCACTAGTGTGCCATTTTCTGCACGCCAATATATAAGTTGTGACCAAATCAGCTAAGTAAGAAAATCCGTGACCTTTATTTACATATAAAAGCCGACTTCCGAATTTTCCTGTGTGTAACACTGTATGTGCCAGATTCGTGTGCCGATTTGAAGTTTCAGATTCAAATATTTCACTGTTTGCGTCAGTTTTCCATAATCTTTCACTGATTGTGCCTGTACTCATCTAGATAGTAATATTATGTGAAATTTGGAACATTTTCGAGTGCTGAGATATCAGCTTCGTATCAGCCAAGGTCGAGAACCTGAGAACGATCCTGTATGTGCCTAGGTGCAATTAGAGAACAGGTGAGTCTCCCACTTAGCAGGAACAGCTTTGTGCCGCATTTTCTGGAAGCAAGAACACTAGGAAGCTGTTTCTGTAGACCCTTGTCACCAATACTTGTTTGTCTCATCTTTACAGGGTTACAGGGATTAAATTGGAACAGTTCTCCTTGGTTTTACTTTATAAAGAAACATTTTTAAACAGGTTCATAGATTATTGCTTTTTCTTTGCTACCCATTGTTTCAGTTGCTGTCTTATCCACTAGTGATTGCACACTAAATTTGATGTCACGAACAGCTTTTACATACGACCTGAATTTGTTTGGGTTTTGTGACAGATCATTTGAAGGTACCCTGCTATGTCAGTCACTGAAATCTTCAGGCATTGCTCTCTTGACAGCCAGACACGTTACATTCAGCATGTTCAACTTGCTCCTGCCTTGTGCTAAAAGCTTCAGTTTCCTTACTGAGATATGAAACTGCTGCTTTTTCTGTCTAGTTTGTTGAACATGTATATATATATTTCTACTGGTTTTTGTTGCTCTTGGTTCAGTGGTAATCACTGTTGCGCCAACCGTCTGATGGCCACTGATACCAGTTTTGGTGTGGACATCAACAAAAAGGTCAAGTCCATTTGCTGCCTTGAGATTTATCACATTTCCATCATGGGTGTCATTCCAAACTCTTGTAAGTAATTTTCCTAGAAGGCATTTTGTAATGTTTCACAGGATGTCTTGCCAAGGTCACAACCAACAAACTGCAATTTGTTCTGTTGACTGTTGGATGATTAATGATCCCGCCTATGACTACGGTATGGTAGAGGAACGAGCTTGCAGATGAACTGAGATCTTCTCTAAAGTTTTGGGTTGCATCAAGAGCTGAATCTGATGTTAAGTAGAAGGATCCGATTACTATTTAATGGCACCCTGATAATGACTCTTACACAAACAAACCTCGCATGAAACTTCCATTTCTATCTTGGTTTACCCTTTAGGTGTCCTTTCTACAAGTCAAGTGCGCCACCTCCTATCTGTTCTATTTACACTTAAATTTTCCACAGAACTCTTACTTCTGGCTATAGCCAGCTTTTAGTACCTAGCATTAGGCGACCTTCATTAATTTTCAGGACGCATCAAATCGTTGCACATTGTTGCGAGTGCTTCAGCAGTTAATTCTAGGAATTCAACACTCTTGCCTGTGGAGGTGCGTTCGTATGTATACTACGTATAATACTTCTGGGTCGCCTAAAACAGTCGTTTTCTGGACTTGATGGTTAGTCGGCAAATTTAAAAAAAACGCTTGTGTGCACTCGATACACGATCAGCGACATGGGTAGCAGCCTCTTATGTGTAGTACACAGCTGACCCACTTGGGAGGGAGCTACAGTTCTCAAACCTATAGCACAAGCCAGGAAATCGGATCCTAGCTTCTCAGGGAAACTTCGAAATCTATGGTTCAGGTCTCCCACTCGATTCAGAACCAGGGGGACATGATTAGTTCTGGATACAATGCTGCAAACTGTGAACTTCTTTAAAGCTGCATGCACAATGCTGGTCTTCTCAATCTTCTCTGACAGTCGCTGGAATGATCCAACTATGACCCCGGAGTCGAGACTACAGGCGTAAATTTTTCGAATGTGAATTACTATTTGCAGTGATTGTACCATTTTCCCTCAATAGCTACCAGAATAGCCTCTTGAACATGCTTAATGAGGCCTCCAGGGATACACACTGAGAGCTCCTACTGCAATTTCCCTACAGGGTACCGCAATTAATCGTACGTTAGAACTACCCATGATTAACAGACTCCTACCCTTTTGCGTTTCGCTCCTCTTGACAAATGGCAAAGTAGGTTTGCCAACAGGTGAAGTGAATGCCACTGGCTCAGTTTGTTTCACAGAGAAACAGCACCTCGAATTTGTTCTTAAGGGAGATTGCTATAAAATTCTGAAACCTGCCTGGTCCCTTCAACATTCACACTCTGCAACATTCGCCGGCCGTTATTCGCTAGTGCATGAGATCCAAATGGTCTTGGTTTCACTGTGGTTAATCCATTCACTTTCCACTTCGCATCAGCGATGGTCGGCTTCGTTTTTCAGGTGACATCGAATGACTAATTCACGTTCGAAGTCACTGAGCTCTCCGAAACTACCCATTCTGCTCTCTCTGATGCTCTATTGACAATAATCCCTGCTTCCTTTCACGAGAGGTGTTCAGTAAGTAATATCACACCTTTTTTCTGCAACCATGTTGATTTTACTGAGGGTTGCAGTACTTTTGGCCACAAAACACTGTTTTTTAAAACTAATCTCCGTTCCATGAGAAGGTCTCACGAGCTTTCATGCTTGTATGGTAACACTCTACTGGTCGACGTCGGAGCCAACATCTTGCTGCATCAAATAACCATCTCCATCATCCACGAATGCACCCGCTAAGTGGATACTTCATTGGGCCAAACATATCAAAGTTTGAAGTCATGAAATCCTGACTGTAGAGTGTATGAGGAATAATATTCCAATGAAGTCTTGTGAACACCTCTTATGTTGTCAGGAGAAAGGGAAATTCCTTTGCATTTTTATGACGACGAACACTCTGAAGACGTTTCTTCAACTTGCTGAGGATAGCACACTTCAGAGTTGATCGTTCCACCATGAGTGTGGACACCGATCAGAACAAACCCTTCTGAGGCCAAGAAGACCGTCCCCGTGAATTTACCGTCTATGAATGCGGCTTCGAACTTTCTCTTCGGAGGAGAGGCAGTATGGCGCCATTCTATGGATTGTCGATTTGTTTCCTGTTTGAAGTGACGAATCGATGTTCCACCACCTCTTACAATGCTCTACAAAAACTGTCATAATCAGCCACGTAACGGGTAAGCAATTCCCCACATATGGCCCTCCGTTGCTCTTTATAGTCTTCTGTTAGATAGCAAGGGACCCGGCTGTCACACACCTTTGACTACCCAAACTGGTGGAAGAGCGTCAGCACTACCAACACAGACGTTAAGATGAGCAGCGAGGTGTTTAATTGTCATCCGTCACTCACATGGAATGAGAGTGTCCGCACGTGAACTGCAGGAAACACAGCTGTGTGCGGCCTGTTAGCATGTGGGACATCGGACTGGTTTGCGCAATCTTGTTGCGTTGATGACAAACACTTGCCCAATTACTCACCGAGCTTTTGTTCACTGCCAGGTGTTGGTAGGCACTCTTCAACCGCTTACAAATATCTTAGATGCTCTGGGCTTCTGACATTCTTTGACAGCTCTCTGCTTGGTACCTCAGTATAGACGCCAGTTTGAAGACTACGTACAGTTCCGCCACGTATTGGAACTTCGTGAGCCAATAGGGGCTGAAGCGGGAATATTTCACGGTGTGCCATAACAAATTCCACATTTTTTTCAACCGAAATTGGCCGAAAAAGAAAAGATGTTGCCTTCGGTATCGAACGCTTGTCGTATGCCGGCGAGTCCGCCTCTCGTGACATCTTCTCGATTCCGAAATTTAGTGGTTCAAATGGTTCAAATAGCTCTAAGCACTATGGGACTTAACATCTGAGGTCACCAGTCCCCAAGACTTATAACTACTTAAACCTAACTAACCCAATGACATCACACACATCCATACCCGAGGCAGGATTCGAACCTGCAACCGTAGCAGCAGAGCGGTTCCGCACTGAAGCGCCTAGAACCGCTCGGCCACAGCGGCTTGCTAATTTAGTGGTGTCTTGATACTTTTGATCAGCTGGTGTACAAAGTGACATTGTGTCAATGACACTGTTTTTAAGTGAAAATTAAGCAAGTAAGTGACACTGTTTTTTAATGAAATTGAAGTAAGTAAATAAATACTTTTTTTGTTATTTGTAGAGGGCACAATATTCATTGCGCAATAACTCGGTAGGTTCGTGGAAGGCTTTTGAAAAGAACGCGGTCATTGTAGATTGCGGAGAGGATCCGTGTCGTCGACATTTGGCTGCCGGCGTTTCTGGGAAGCGCGGGCTGTTGCCACTCAGGGGCAGGCGGGCTGGCAGGTGGAGGCAGTGGCGCCGATAAGCCACGGGGCGCGCCGGCGACCAGAAGCCGCGGCCGCGGGCACCGGCGCCGTCTGCGCCTGCCCCTCACGCTTTGTATGCAGATGAGCGGCGTCAGGCGCGCCGTGTGATTGACTGGAGGTGACGGATGGGCTCGAAACTCATTAACCCGGACCATTTGGAGCAATTGGAGGCGGCCGCTTAAGGGTCAATGAAGCTGTACCCGCAGACAAACCATCAGTCTTCTGGAGGCAGGATCCGGAGCGGTAATTACGGCACCCAGGCGTCCCAGCATAATGCGCTCTCTGACGTCGACTCTGCGACGGCAACTGACGGGCGAGGCGGGCAGCGCCTGGACACATCGCCCAACGCCGAACGAGTGTAGGGGGTTAAATGTTGTACTAAAATAAATTTTGTACAACAAAGTGGGGTCACCAAAACCAGACCCAGTATACAAAGTAATTCATCTCGCTCTTATTAACGAGAACGAGAAATAACAAAAACAAACACACTGTGATGTAAAAAAATACACACCGTTAGGTGGTACGTGTTTGAAAACCTCGAAAAAAAAAAAAAGACAACCCAAGAAAATTATAGTCCCACGTACACCGCCAATCGGATCTAAGGTTTCTATTCAGTCATTCTTTGACCTATGTGGTGTGACAGCAGAAGATAGCAAAGGGAAAGTCGAAGTTTTGTATTTAGCGTTTAAAAAATCGTTCAGGAAGGAGAATCGTACCAGCATCCTGTTGTTTGGCCATCGTACGCACTCCCGTATGGAGAACTTAGTAATAATCATCCCTGACGTAAAGAATAAATAAAAAATAAGTTACCAGGTAGAGATGGAATTCAAATTCCGTTTTACGAAGAGTATTCTATGGCACTGACCATTTACTTAGCTTGCATTTATCGCGAATTCTCGCCCACTGCAAAGTCCCATAAGACTTGAAAAAAGAGCAGGTGACTCTTGTGTGTAAGATAGGATAAAAGAAGGGCCCCCCCAAAATTACAGACCGATGTCCTTAACTTCAGTTTGCTGTAGATTTCATGTTGTCGGTTAAAATACACTGAAGAGCCAAAGAAACTAGTACACCTGCCTAATATCGTGTAGGGTCCCTGTGAGGACGTAGAAGACCGCAACACGACGTGGCATGGAGTCGACTAGTGTCTGAAGTAGTGCTGCAGGGAACTGAGAACAGGAGGGCTGTCCATAAATCCGTGAGAGTACAAGGAGGTGGAGATCTCTCCTGAACATCCCAGGTATGCTCAATAATGTTCACGTCTGGTATCTTGGGTGGCGAGCCGAAATCTTTAAACTCAAAAAAGTGTTCCTGAAGCCCCTCTGTAGCAATTCTGGACGTGTGGGGTGTCACATTGTCCTGCTGGAATTGCCGAAGTTCGTATGAATACTCAACGGACATGTGCTGACGCAGGTGATTGGACAGGATGCTTACCTATGTGCCACCTGTCAGAGTCGCATCTAGACGTATCAGTGGCCTCATATCACTCCAACTGCACACACCTCAGACCATTGCAGAGCCTCCACCAGCTTCAACAGCCCCTGCTGATATGCAGGGTCAATGGATTCTGTAACATCCACGTGATAAATTTTTGGCTACCGTGTGACGAGACGAAATTTATGCCTCTAACAGTTATAAACATTATCTATTCGACGTATGAAAAAACAGTGAAAACTTATAAATATTAATTATTTATATAATATTCTATGATGTAATTGGACATATCGATGTCTACATCTACATCTACATTGATACTCCGCAAGCCACCCAACGGTGTGTGGCGGGGGGCACTTTACGTGCCACTGTCATTACCTCCCTTTCCTGTTCCAGTCGCGTATGGTTCGCGGGAAGAACGACTGTCTGAAAGCCTCCGTGCGCGCTCTAATCTCTCTAATTTTACATTCGTGATCTCCTCGGGAGGTATAAGTAGGGGGAAGCAATATATGCGATACCTCATCCAGAAACGCACCCTCTCGAAACCAGGCGAGCAAGCTACACCGCGATGCAGAGCGCCTCTCTTGCAGAGTCTGCCACTTGAGTTTATTAAACATCTCCGTAACGCTATCACGGTTACCAAATAACCCTGTGACGAAACGCGCCGCTCTTCTTTGGATCTTCTCTATCTCCTCCGTCAGACCGATCTGGTACGGATCCCACACTGATGAGCAATACTCAAGTATAGGTCGAACGAGTGTTTTGTAAGCCACCTTCTTTGTTGATGGACTACATTTTCTAAGCACTCTCCCAATGAATCTCAACCTGGTACCCGCCTTACCAACAATTAATTTTATATGATCATTCCACTTCAAATCGTTCCGCACGCATACTCCCAGATATTTTACAGAAGTAACTGCTACCAGTGTTTGTTCCGCTATCATATAATCATACAATAAAGGATCCTTCTTTCTATGTATTCGCAATACATTACATTTGTCTATGTTAAGGGTCAGTTGCCACTCCCTGCACCAAGTGCCTATCCGCTGCAGATCTTCCTGCATTTCGCTACAATTTTCTAATGCTGCAACTTCTCTGTATACTACAGCATCATCCGCGAAAAGCCGCGTGGAACTTCCGACACTATCTACTAGGTCATTTATATATATTGTGAAAAGCAATGGTCCCATAACACTCCCCTGTGGCACGCCAGAGGTTACTTTAACGTCTGTAGACGTCTCTCCATTGATAACAACATGCTGTGTTCTGTTTGCTAAAAACTCTTCAATCCAGCCACACAGCTGGTCTGATATTCCGTAGGCTCTTACTTTGTTTATCAGGCGACAGTGCGGAACTGTATCGAACGCCTTCCGGAAGTCAAGAAAAATAGCATCTACCTGGGAGCCTGTATCTAATATTTTCTGGGTCTCATGAACAAATAAAGCGAGTTGGGTCTCACACGATCGCTGTTTCCGGAATCCATGTTGATTCCCACATAGTAGATTCTGGGTTTCCAGAAATGACATGATACGCGAGCAAAAAACATGTTCTAAAATTCTACAAGAGATCGACGTAAGAGATATAGGTCTATAGTTTTGCGCATCTGCTCGACGACCCTTCTTGAAGACTGGGACTATCTGTGCTCTTTTCCAATCATTTGGAACCTTCCGTTCCTCTAGAGACTTGCGTTACACGGCTGTTAGAAGGGGGACAAGTTCTTTCGCGTACTCTGTGTAGAATCGAATTGATATCCTGTCAGGTCCAGTGGACTTTCCTCTATTGAGTGATTCCAGTTGCTTTTCTATTCCTTGGACACTTATTTCGATGTCAGCCATTTTTTCGTTTGTGCGAGGATTTAGAGAAGGAACTGCAGTGCGGTCTTCCTCTGTGAAACAGCTTTGGAAAAAGGTGTTTAGTATTTCAGCTTTACGCGTGTCATCCTCTGTTTCAATGCCATCATCATCCCGTAGTGTCTGGATATGCTGTTTCGAGCCACTTACTGATTTAACGTAAGACCAGAACTTCCTAGGATTTTCTGTCAAGTCGGTACATAGAATTTCACTTTCGAATTCAATGAACGCTTCACGCATAGCCCTCCTTACGCTAACTTTGACATCGTGTAGCTTCTGTTTGTCTGTGTATCATACAAAGACAATGATAATTGTAAATTCCTTTTACGATCTGCGTTTGTCTTCCTTTGTTTTTACCTTTTGTTGGTTGGCTTTTGTAAGTTGCGGACGCATATCAAACTGAGGTCTGTTAAGAAATTGTAATTATTTGTTAATTATTACTTGAAAATAGAGTTCATTATTATTATAAATATGAGTGAATAATTATTTGTAACTTTAATTCCTCTCTCAGTAAGCATTATCTGTGTTAATTATATCTTTCCGCTGCAAGGAGCGCAGCCATTGATGATAGCGATTTGTATCGCGTTTTTGTCTGTGTTTTCCTTAGAAAGAACTCAAATGTTTGCTTGATGAAGTCTAAATAGCGCACAATACGAAAGCAGAATTTCTGTAAAGTTTAATAAGCATTTAAAACACGTATTTGCTCTAACAATAGAAAGTCTCTATCAATTGTCTGCCGCCATCTTAACAATTATCTCAGCGGCAAATTCAAATTACGCAACTCTGCAGACATAAATGCCGAACGTAATACAAATGTGTAAAAATAAATGTGCTCCGGTGGTTGCGAACTCATTTTAATGAAAATAATTCGAATCAGATTGGTTCTTTAAAAACAGTGCTCATAGCACGATCGTTATAACAAAACTTTTCTGGCTGATGTATGGAGCCGAAATTAATTACGCACGAGTTGCGAAGAATATTGTTTCAGGTAACATACGTCAGTGTTGTGCGCGGCTGATATTCGGTGGTTTTAATGATCATTTTGCTGAAGATAACTGTTTCCATCATAATCCATAGTTCTATAGAATCTGTTGTATGAACTGTGATTTAGTGACACTTACACAACTTACAGACAACACTTTAACACGTCGTTAACTTGGAGTTCTTTAGCAACTTGATCAAATCTTTAGCCGGAAGAAAAATTATTTAGTAATTACTCAATGTAATAAAATAAGAGTATAATTTCCATTTACAAATTAGTTAAATACCAAACCACCGAATAACACAGCGAACGCCACAATTCCATACCCGTACACGTCCGCCCGCTCGATACATTTTGAAACGAAACTCGTCCGACGAGGCAACATGTTTTCAGCCTTCAACAGTCCAATGTCAGTGTTGACGGGCCAAGGCGAGACGAAAAGCTTTGTATCGTGCAGTCATGAAGAGTACGAGAGTGGGCCTTAGGCCCCATAAGAGCAAATCGATGATGTTCTGTTGAATGGTTCGCACCATGACACTTATTAATGGCCCAGTATTGAAATATGCAGTAATTTGCGGAAGGGTTCCACTTCTGTCACGTTGAATGATTCCCTTTAGTTGTCGTTGGTCCAGTTCTTGCAAGATCTTTTTCCGGCCGCAGCGATTGCTGAGATTTGATGTTTTACCGGATTTCTGATATTCACGGTACACTCGTGAAATGCGTACAGGAAAATCCCCACTACATAGCCACCTCGCAGAGGCTGTGTCCCATCGCCCGTGCGCCGACTTAAATCTTGATAACCTGCTAATGTAGCAGCAGTTACCGATCTAACAAATGCACCAGACACTTGTTGTCTTATACAGTCGTTGCCGACCGCTTGCTTACATATCTCTGTATCTGAATACATATGCCTACATCAGTTTCTTTCGCACTTCAGTGCATTTTGAAGTTCTTTGAGGTGTAAAAGCTTCTGCCTACTAATCAGCACGGGTTTAGAAAGCATCGCTAGCGCGAAACTTAGTTCGCCGTTCTCTTACACAATATCCTGCGAACTTTGGACGAATAAAAACAGACACGATGTCTCACTGCAGACTGTTAACAAAGATACACGCATGCGGAGTGATTTCCCCCACTTGTTCGTGGCTCGAAGCATTCTTGAGTGACAGAACCCAGTATGTTTTCTTCAAAGGCGAGTGTTAATCACAGACAAGGATATCGCCATCAGTGCTCCAGGGTGTTGTGATACGACAGCTGTTATCCTTCTCTGCACATAAATGATCTGGCGGACAGCGTGAGCTGCAGTCTGTGGCCGACTGCTGATTACGCTGTGGAGTACAGGGAAGAGTTGTCGTTGAGTGTAGGATGATCCACGACGACTTAGACAAAATTTCTACTTGGTGTGATGAATAACAGCTAGCTCTAAATGCAAAAGAAGAAGACGTAGTAAATTATGCAGATGAGTAGGAAAAACCATTTCATAATTTTGGAACACTGCATTAGCAGTGTGCTGCTTGACAAAGTAATGTCTATTAAATACCTAGACGTAACGTTGCAAAGCGATATGAATTAGAACGAGCATGTTACGATTGTAGAAGGGAAGGCAAATGGTCGGCTTCAGTTCATTGGGGAATTTTAGGAAAGTGACGTTCATGAATAAAAGAGATCGCATATAGGACACTAGTGCAACCCATTCCTGAGTACTCTCCAGTGTTTGGGATCTGCAGGATAGCATTACTGTAATCTAAGTGTTTGTACAAGTCCCTTTTTCAAGTGGAGAGGAATGAGGTTTTACTGTTCTGTCTCGGCACAATTCTCTATAAACTGTTGTTGCCTCTCAGGAAGGTATTCCATATTTTTTAGATCTCTTTTCTTCTCTGAATACAATTCTTTCGCACCAGTCACCTTAGTGACTGCGATGCCGTTGAAATCTTCACTTCGCCTACCATCGCTCTTATCATTTCTCAGCCCTGCATTTCACCAAATGTGCTTTTCATCTGAATTATCCTTGGTTTGGTGACTTCAGTCCATGTGGCAGGTCTGATATTAACGTTAGTTGTGTTAGTGATCGTATAAGCTGCTTGCTGAAAGCCCATAAAATAACTACTTTTCAATGGAACAGCTCTAAATGATTGCTTATTGCTAGCTCGTGGTGTGCTGTTCGAACAAAATGTTTCGTCACTTTGGCCCACCCTTTCTTTTAGAGTTACCGGTTTTTTTGTTATCTCCCTTTCTTAAAATAATCGTCTTGGTTTCACTATTCACTGCACTGTCAATGAAGACACGCAGGAGACAGGATATAAAACGGCAAGCAGAAATGTGTAACCTCCATGTCCAGTGTAGCCAAATCGTGTAACATATTCTGTACTACCCCATTTAAGATGAACAAATCATAAGAGTGGCCTTGACCTCTCATGCCATCTAATGGCTTTCGTAGCATCTACATCAGCCATTATTGAAGGTAGCCGTTTTAGCACGTAAAAGCCTTGTTCGCATACCACTCAATGAAATAGAAAACAAAATTTTTGCAAAACTGGAGCTTAGCCGCTTTACCATGATAAACCTTCGAATGGCTTTCCTTGCTGTTGCCAGCATGCGTTTTATATCTTCTGTTCTTTGATGTCCAAGTAGAAAAATCTCATTTACTACGAAAACAGTCTCATTTCCAAACGAAATTCTCTCAGAATCGCCTAATTTAATTCTACTGCTTTCCGTTAAATTTGTTTTAGTTCTGTTGGCTTTCATCTTGTAACCTCATTTCAACACATTATCATTCCGTTCAACTTCAATATCGAGTCATTTATTGTCTCTCAGGAAATACAGTTGGAAGGTATCTGTTGAGTCAGCCACCCCTCATTTCGATTACGTATCTTCGTATATTAATTACGGGAGAGATATATGATACATTCTACGACTGCTCGCTGGTCGATTTCGATATCCCTCTGCTACATGGGAAGTATTTAAGTTTCACTGGCGATCTTTGCAGTGAGTGTTTCAGCTAGTCAGTGCCTAGGGCGTGGTGATGGCACATGAGTGCCTTGTATTTGAAGTTGAACTCGTAACTTGGCAGTTGTAAAGAGTCATTTGTGTGGAAGCAGTTGTCCTGAAGTAGTCAGCTTGTTGTTGTTAGATGTGCACGATCTTAAGTGGGCTTGTCACATGTTTTAGTGCTTGTTATATGAGTTAATTGGTGCTGAGCAGTTTTGCGCGTGATATTATTGTGAACTAGTATGAGCATGAAGTGCTGAGCCGGAAGAGACTGGTTGGATGTTGTTTGTATTAGACATGCTGTAGTCTGATTATTGTTGCCACTCATTTGAAGAGAAGGAGTGCATTATTTTGGTATCGGCATTGACAGTGGCTGCAATATTAGTTTTGAGAGAGCAAGCTATATTTTTTAATTGATTTTGACAAGCACCTGTTTCTTTCCCCTACACTTTAATGCTTTCCTTTTCTTATTGCTTGGCGAATAGCTAGTGGCAGTGTGACTGATTTGGTTTTCTGACGAACCACCTAGCTGAGTGACGATTAGTCTGCGCTCAGTATTCAGCATTGGTTAGGTTCGCGTCCAGTATTTAATCCGCTGTCGGAAATCGGTTGATCACTGTTTCCATTCGCCGAACAGATGGCAATTACTTCTGTATTTTTCTTAATATTGCCGATTCTGAATTCGATACAAATACAATTGTATCCGGCGTAGCAGATGCTACATGTATTAATTTATGAATTTGATTTTTGTAGTAATTATTATAATAAACCAGGCATTTATTTGAATAAGAAGAAGATGCGCCTGCTGTGTTCTTATCTTATTCTTCAGGTGGTATGGCATTGTCAGACCTTGTATGAGTAATTGCATCTGAAGTTTAATTTCCTACTGTCGTGTCTAAGGATAGGAACTAGCCGTTAGTAGCCTACAGAGGTTGTTTATTAATCTGGCCACATCAGAGCATCACTAAAATACTGATACATTGTACTATTATGCGGTACACGTAATGGTGTCTGTCCAACCGTGGTCAGATTTAGGTCAGATGCTCATCATCGATACAGATATCTCAAAAGACGCCAAACACAATGTCATCGGTAAACGTTTTAGTTGCTTTTCATGCGACTTTGATTCCGTCTGCAAATTTAGTCTTCATTTCCTTTACTAATTGTTCGATGTACAAATAGAATAAGGTTGCAGATAGACAGTAACCTTGTTGTTCTGCCTTACACAGCGTGTTTAAAAATGAATGATCTGATTGCTGACGGTAATAATTACGAAACATGGAATATATCGGCAAGAAACTGTGTGTTGTTTGAATGGACGTGGCCTCGAGCTTCAGAAAATCGCCGTCAATGCATCTTCTCAGTTCACAGTCAGCCGGAAGTAAGATGGCGTCCGCTCAGCACAAGGCGTTTTGTATGCTGTAGTTTGCAAAGACGGAATCAGTGACTTTGGTCCAGTGTGTTTGTAGGCGGCACTTTGGTACTGACCGCCTGCATCCAAAAACATTCGTCGTTTATATCGTCAGTGTGAAGAGACAGGATGCTTGTGAGAAGGTAAGAGTCCAGGTCGACCTCGAACTTCTGATGTGGTGGAAAGAATTCGGTAAACATTTCAGCGGGCGACGTTAACGAAATTGACTTTTTTCGTGACTTCAGGAGGGCTTTAATGACTTCATATTCCAACAGGACGGAGCTGCACCACACAGGCACAACACCGTACGTCGGTCTCTCAGTGAAACTCTGCCTCAAAGCTGGACAGATGTACGTAAATAAATATTACAACTGTGGGCATATAAGTATTATGTAAATATTATAGGATAAATTGGAAGCACAGTAAATGATTTCTGATGGATTTACATAAATAAATGTTACAACAGTGGAACTTTCATTGATTGTTTTTAGATATAGCTAGTTTTTGAAGGTATTTTATGACAAATCAAGCTGTTTTATACAATTCACTGTTTCATGATGGGTTAGTGTCTACATCTTATTGTGAAAAGGGGTAGTGTTTACTTTAAATTGGAAAGCAGGTAAACAAAATTTTGAAGAAAGTCTATATTGGCTAATTCGGTCTGTTCACTGGGAAAATATTGTGGTATTTGCTTTTATGTACATATATTTCAATCTCTTCAAGCAAATTCATACAGCTACCTTTCTCAGCGTGTTGCAAGACTCATACACGATCTTCGGTGCTCTTTGTTCTGTGATTGTTAGTAGTTGTGATCATGGAAAACGTGGATTTTAAAATGTTGTTCAAACGCATGGCGTCTACATGTTCTTTTAATGGAGTCTCAATGCTTCTTCCAGTCTGTTCTATACAGGGTGGTCCATTGATAGTGACCGGGCCAAATATCTCACGAAATAAGCATCAAGCGAAAAAACTACAAAGAACGAAACTCGTCTAGCTTGAAGGGGGAAATCAGATGGCGCTATGGATGGCCCGCTAGATGGCGCTGCCATAGGTCAAACGGATATCAACTGCGTTTTTTTAAAAATAGGAACCCCCATTTTTATTACATATTCGTGTAGTACGCAAAGAAATATGAATGTTTTAGTTGGACCACTTTTTTCGCTTTGTGAAAGATGGCGCTGTAATAGTCACAAACGTATAAGTACGTGGTATCACGTAACATTCCGTCAGTGCGGACGGTTATTTGCTTCGTGATACATTACCCGTATTAAAATGGACGGTTTACCAATTGCGGAAAAGGTCGATATAGTGTTGATAAATGGATATTGTGATCAAAATGCCCAACGGGCGTATGCTATGTATGCTGCTCGGTATCCTGGACGACAGCATCCAAGTGTCCGGACCTTTCGCCGGATAGTTACGTTATTTAAGGAAACAGGAAGTGTTCAGCCACATGTGAAACGTCAACCACGACCTGCAAAAAATGATGATGCCCTAGTAGGTGTTTTAGCTGCTGTCGCGACTAATCCGCACATCAGTACCAGACAAATTTCGCGAGAATCGGGATTCTCAAAAACGTCGGTGTTGAGAATGCTACATCAACATCGATTGCACCCGTACCATATTTCTATGCACCAGGAATTGCATGGTGACGACTTTGAACGTCGTGTACAGTTCTGCCACTGAAATGGCTTGGCTCTGAGCACAATGGGACTTAACATCTGAGGTCATCAGTCCCCTAGAACTTAGAACTACTTAAACCTAACTAACCTAAGGACATCACACACATCCATTCCCGAGGCAGGATTCGAACCTGCGACCGTAGCGGTCACGCGGTTCCAGACTGAAGCGCCTAAAACCGCACGGCCACACCGGCTGGCTCTGCCACTGAGCACAAGATAAATTACGAGACGATGACAGATGTTTTGCACGCGTTCTATTTAGCGACGAAGCGTCATTCACCAACAACGGTAACGTAAACCGGCATAATATGCACTATTGGGCAACGGAAAATCCACGATGGCTGCGACAAGTGGAACATCAGCGACCATTGCGGGTTAATGTATGGTGCGGCATTATGGGAGGAAGGATAATTGGGCCCCATTTTATCGATGGCAATTCAATGGTACAATGTATGCTGATTTCCTACGTAATGCTCTACCGATGTTACTACAAGATGTTTCACTGCATGACAGGATGGCGATTTACTTCCAACATGTTGGATAACCGGCACATAGCTCGCGTGCGGTTGAAGCGGTATTGAATAGCATATTTCATCACAGGTGGATTGGTCGTCGAAGCACCATACCATGGCCCGCACGTTCACCAGTTCTGGCGTCTCCGGATTTCTTTCTGTGGGGAAAGTTGAAGGATATTTGCTATCGTGATCCACCGACAACGCCTGACAACATGCGTCAGCGCGTTGTCAATGCATGTGCGAACATTACAGAAGGCGAACTACTCGCTGTTGAGAGGAATGTCGTTACACGTATTGCTAAACGCATTGATGTTGACGGACATCATTTTGAGCATTTATTGCACTATTGTGGTATTTACAGGTAAGCACGCTGTAACAGCATACGCTCTCAGAAATGAAAAAGTCACAAAGGTACATGTATCACACCGGAACAACAGAAATAAATTGTTCAAACGTATCTACGTTCTGTATTTTAATTTAAAAAAACATACCTGTTACCAACTGTTCGTCTAAAATTGTGAGCCATATGTTTGTGACTATTACAAGCAATCTATCACAAAGCGAATAAAGTTGTCCAATTAAAACATTCATATTTCTTTACGTACTACACGAATATGTAATAAAAATGGGGGTTCCTATTTTTAAAAACGCAGCTGATATCCGTTTGACCTATGGCAGCGCCATCTAGCGGGCTCACCATAGCGCCATCTGGTTTCCCCCTTCAAGCTAGACAAGTTTCGTTCTTTGTAGTTTTTTCGTTTGACGCTTATTTCGTGAGATATTTGGCCCGGTCACGATCAGTGGACCATCCTGTATAGTAGGAGGAGCCACTTTAGCAGGTGAATTTTAATGATAAAGGGGGAGGGGGGGGGGCGTTATTCTTCATGTTGTGAACTGCTGTCCGCTGGAGTTTAGTTTTTTGTGTGAAAGCTTATCTTAGTGTTTACGTTTTTAAATAGATTGCTTATTTTATAGGATATGCTCCCTAAGAGAGGTCGTGCAACATGTTTTCTGCTGTTTTCTTCAATGTCTTGTATCAGCTACATGGTTGTCTGGTGTGCGTCTTTGTTGTCTGATAGTTTTCGTACTTTTTGTGATAGTTTGATATCACGGGAGGGCTGTATCTATTGTTTAAGGCTATGGTTTTAATGGTATTGATTTCTTTTTTTTTTTTCGACTGTTTCAAGTGGAATTTTATGTAGGCCATTCAGTGTGGACCTAAAAAATGCTATTTCATGCTGGTTTGCATGACAAGATGAACTTTTGATACATACATCAATGGCCGTTGGTTTTCTATAAATCTCAAAATGCTGTTTATGGTTTGTGTTGGTGATTTTTACCCGTAAGAAATTGATGCTGTTGTTGGTCTCATGTTCAACAGTGAATTTAATGTTATCGTGCATAGTGCTCAGATTTGTTGAAATATTTATTTATGTACAGCCATCCCAAGTCATTTACTGTGCTTCCAATGTACACCATAAAATTTATATAATATGTCCACAGTTGTAATATCTATTTATGTTTATCTGACCCTTATCATTTACTTTGGTTCCAACGTATATCATAATATTTACGTAATATCACTGCAGTAACACTTTATAACAAACCGGTTGCTTTATTTGTTTATATTAATTTTAAGCAATTCTCTTTTAATGTAAATGGTAAGTAATGTAACATTAGTAAACTGTAAATCCCTACTGCCACATACATGTATGTAACGAAATATGTATATGAATGGAAGTCTTTGGATTGTTATTGATGTAATATCGCGATCTTTGTATAGATGCTCCTAAGGTGAATCTTTTTAGTAAGTGAGTGGTGCCTTAGAGTATGTGCATTCATATGCATAAAGAAATGCATATTTTTCGTTGCTGCAATGTCACAAGCGGTCTCCACTCGTTGGGAATGACGCGAATTTTTCATCGTAAGTAACCGAAACATCTTGCCCTTAATAATTTGTTTACATCACTTTACATCGTTGGGAGCACAATTACAGTTAGAAAAACATTGTCCCACATCTTGTTTCGGTTGTAGGTCAACACCATCACAAGGAAATTTCATCAGCTGGGAAAACAAAAAAGCGAAAACTAGTGTAAAATGTATCATAAAATGAACTATCCGTCTGAAAACGATCCTGTCGGTTCGAAACCGGTAACGGAGCTGTTTAAGTAAATAAATTGCACTGTAAAATGTGGATGGTCGCTGTTATCTTCTACGTAAGAGGTAACCTATGTTTTGTACACAGTCACTGTCTCAAAGTGTCAGTTTTCGACAAAATAGCGCTTCAGCAGTCAATTTTACTTTCCTCCCTCGTTTAATGGTTGGGTGACCAAACTTTTTTGGGGCTCCCTGGATTGTCTTCCTCCTTTTCTCTGGGATTTTCACATCTGGTATGTGTCAAATCTTTTCAAACGAGGTAGAGATCCCTGCCTTAACTTCAGGTTTTCCTTTAGATGCAGCTTCTGGGCATAACGACTTGTTAGGAGTGTTGGGTTCAGAATTTTTGCTCTACATAGAATGTTGGTTCTGTTAGGACTCTTCTCGGTTGTTTCTAGGCATCGCTTGCGTATAAATAAATGTACAAAGAAGGTATCAGGAGTGTCAGTCTTATCCCAAAGAAAATGTGCAGTCTTTCTCAGGTGTAGTGGCGAGAGTCAGAATGAATTACGTATTCCAGTATGTCAGCAAACGTGGCGTAACTGGACGCACACACAGTTAAAAACAGAGTACATGATGAACACACAGCTACAACTTGTAAAAATGAATATAAATCATTATTACTGTTTTTAAAAGTATATGAGATTATTTTACAGCGTAAATTTTAATACAAGCCATAATTGTTTGGCCTTCAAAGACGAAAGATATTCGTTACAACTTCTACTACCGCTGTCGCTCAAGAGGTGGGCTAAAGGAAGCAGTGGACCGCTGGGTGCTGCGCTCCTTTGACACGATAACGTAACACGAGCGAATACGCACCATACCCCGTCACTATTTGCCCCCTATGTACTCTACATTGTGTAGAGTTTATGACGAATTTAGCTCTCGTCTAGATGTTGTTCGTGCAGCTGCTGGAGGACACGATGGGCGTTTGTAATGGCCTAGTTAAAACCTCAAGTTTGTGTGAAAGTTTTGCATTTAATCCCATTTTTGTAGTATGTTTTTATCCGTAAACATGGAGTTTGGAAATCAGGTCACGCTTTTTGAAACACCCTGTATTATAGCGATACTGTAGACTAGGAACGCATTAGGGACGACCGTTTGTGGGTGCACCACTTGCTGCCGCCACTCATTGCCGGAGGGAATTCCCCGGGCCACGAGGCTATAAAACGGACTGCGGGACCACGGGGCCGTGGCGGCCGAACAATGGAAGCGGCCATTGGCTAATGGCCTGTCTCAGCGCACCTAGTGGGCGGTCGGGTAATTAAACACATGTGCTAATCACCAGGTACGGGACTTTATATAATAATGGAGATAGGCTGCCCCTGATTGTAGACTATCTGGACGTAATTACATGTACAATGTACGGAACGAGGTCGGGAGATCAAAACCTCGGCCGGCCGGCGGAGCGAGCGATCCTTTTTGCTCGTCACGGCGTGTCGCCCGGCCTGCGGGAGCGTGACCGCTGACCGGGCCTGGGGTCGGTGCGGCGCGGCCTGCGACACTCGTCCGCCAGTGCCGACAGTCCACAATGTGGAGGGCCGGCCGCCTCTTCTCTCCACCAGATGTCTGCACTGCCTGTGTTGTTCAGAAGTACGAAGCAGTGTTTCTTCGGACACGTGTGCATCTCCGAAGGAACGGGCACCGCGGTGACTACAGCTGTTAGGAAGTGCATTAAATGTATTCGCAACTGCGAATTTATTTATTTATTTCTCAAGTAGAGACTTGCTACTTGTTATTGTATAATATGTCGTGCATTGTATGATTTTACATGTTTAATCATACAAATTCAGTTTTATTTCTACTACTTTTTTTAAATTTCACACTAGAATAAAATAAAAATACACGAGAACAAATACATACACACAGTTTTGTTTAAACTTGTTGCTACCTTTGATAATGATAATAAAGAAGTTACATAATAGGTTGTTGATGTATTTTAAATTGAAATTAAAAGTGTATTTAATGGGAGAACCAAAAGGTGGCAATTTGGCTTAGATATGATGTAACATTTCTTCCATTTATACCTGTTGCGTGTATGGTTACATCTGTTACATATGTTGTCTTGACACTGTTAATATTTAATTTAATGTAATTACAATGTATTTCCGAACTTAAGTAACAGTGGAGATTGTTAGTTGATTTAAAATCTCGTAGTCAGCTGCATCAGGTGCAAGGGCTCCGTAAAACTTCGAGCCAGTCACACCTGATGCTGCGAAAGAAGAACAAATGTCACATCTTCAGATAGTTTTACATGCTGCTACATGGTATAAGAAACAGCTACTCAGAGAGCTAAATTTTCAGATTGATTCGATGTCGTGTTGTAGAACCGTCACTTACTTCTGCTATGCTTGTGTATTTATTTCGTCTTCGCTTTCTATGTAAGATACAGCATTCGATTCCGTGTCTGTTCTATACGTCGTCTGCGATGTTATTTATAGAGTTCCAGTCATCTTGTCTGCTTATTAACTGTCCTATATCCTGGTATCCTAAAGTAGGCGTTATGTCTTCTAGGGCATCGCAGATGAGCATTGTGCCGGCCGATGTGGTCGAGCGGTTCTAGGCGCTACAGTCTGGAACTGCGCGACCGCTATGGTCCTTAGGTTAGTAAGGTTTAAGTAGTTCTAAGTTCTAGGGGACTGATGACCTCAGAAGTTGAGTCCCATACTGCTCAGAGCCATTTGACCATTTTTTTAAGATGAGCATTGTGTGTTAAGGTGTGCCATTCTCACCAGAAGCACAAGTGTGAGTCTGTTTTAGGCCAATCCTGTGGAGAAGCACACTATACGGGCTATCACCGCCGGTAATAGGACCATCTCCTGTTCGAAGAGAAATAGATGCGAGTGAGGAAATAAAGTGGAGTAGGGGAGAACGCATCCTCTGTCTGGGCGCGAACCGCCACTGCAAGGACTTCATTGAAGGAGGAATTTCCCTAGAATGTCGACGGTACTTGTAATCACTGCTGAGAAAGCTAGGTTGCAATATGGCGGACTAAGACCTCCCTTCCCCCTGACTCAAAACGAGTTTCAGAAACTCCACCTCCGGGCTACGATCAGAAATGGACGACTTGGAAGGCCCTGAACAGACTGAGATCTGAAGTTGGCACATCAGAGGTTAATGTGGCAGGGTGACCAGGGTGACGTGCAGTGTGATGGTGCCGAGTACCACCCTGTTTACTATAAGCCTCAATGTCGACTGTGTCCAGCCTCCAGCACAGCACATGAGCTTCGTCAGGAAATAGAAAATAAATTGGAAGTGGCCAAGTTTTGGGGAAAAGAAATATAGTCATAACAGTGTATAATATGTACATTCCTGACACTAGAAAAAAACAAGTAAATTGTTTACTCCACGGCTGCTGAATTATTGTATGTAGCTCAAATTTCGTGTTAGATTAAAACTAAGCATCATGGACTGAAAATTAGTCATCTCCATGAGACGTGGTGCCGATACCCTTTCAGATTGTCTTTTAGCCTTGATAATTGCCTCAGTTCGGCAAGGAAGGAAGTTCAGAAGTTTCTTCAGGTGTGGTGTATCCACCCGCAGTCACTCACTGATGATTAAATCTCGAAAAGCTACTAAACTGAGGTGATGTTGGTTGTTACGTTCAGGCCGTTGTTTCAAATAGATCCAGACATGGGATTAGGATCTGACTTTTAATGGGTCAGTCCAAATGCGACAGGGCGTCTGAAGGTTCATCACACAATTTGCGATTTTGTGCAGCTTGTAAACACGGTTCTTTTTATCCTGCAAAAAGGGAATATTCCGCGCATACTTATTGGCAAGAAATAGAAGTAAGAGCAACAACTGGTCACCGAGAGTGCTGAAAAAATTATCGTGGTGTATGTCCAGCATAACCTCAATGAGTGGCCCCCCAAGTCATGCCACGAAAAGCATTAGTGATCAACATCGAGTAGACCTCACCCTCAACAAACTGCTAATTCAATGCATCATTGGGTCGTCGGTGCACTCAACGTAGTGCATCGTTACAAAAGTGGCAAAACTACGACTCGTGAGCCACAATTCACGTTGACCGATTAATAACGTGTGGCTTATGTGTCACTATGTGAAATTTCCTTTTGCGAGTTATTCGACACCAAAGATCCATTGAATCTACATCTAAATCACTCCATTCCAAAGGTGCCTTACATCTACATCTACAGCGCTACTTCACAGTTAAGTCCACACTTAAGTACGTGGGAGAGATTGCTTCGAACTGGCTTCACATTACTTCTCTACCGTTTCACTCTCTAACAATGCTTGGGAAAAATGAAAACTCTTTCTGTGCGAATTCTGATGTCTCTTATTTTATTACATTCACCGTTTCGCCCTATGTACGTTGGCGCCAATAAAATACCTTCACTTCCACAGAAAAAGGTGATGATTGAAACTCCGCGAAAAGATCTCTCCATCTTGCTTATCATATCCATGACACTGTCTCCCATATTTCGCGATAATATAAGACGAGCTGCCCTTCTATAGGCTTTTTCGATGTGCCCCGGCAATCGTATTTGGTAAGGATCCCATGCTGCAGAGCAGTACCAACAAGATTAATGTAGGCAGTATCTTCAGTAGACCTGTTTCATTTCCTAAGTGTTCTACCAGTAAAACACAGTCTTTGGTTGACATCCCCACAACATTGCCTTCACTACCGAAAAAAAATAGTACACCTGGAAAAACGACGACAATTTTGATCCGATGGTGGCATATGACACCTGAGGATAGTAGATGTACTGATAGTGGTTTCAACGTCGTGCACGAACAGTTATCGTAGTGAAATAGCTACAGAGCGTCATCTGCATCTACCCTTTAATAGGGAATGCTCACAGCCAGAAGGTACAGTGTGATGTGAACGTGTCAAACAGGCAGGCTACCATGCCACGGAAACGCACTCGTGCTTCCTACAGCCGACTTTGAAAGGGGCCAAATTGTGGCATTCCTAGCGGCAGGATGGTCTTTTTGGAGAATTATCACACATGTTGGATGTGCTGCGTCAGTTGTGTTACGATGCAGATTTCAGTGGTCACTGGAACATTGGATTCTCACACCTGTCGACGAGGCTCTGGACGGCCGCGCAGCAGGGACGTCCTGGAAGAGAGTCGTATTGTAGGGCCAACAGTGGCTGATCGTACAGCTACCACAGCACAAATAACAGAGATTCTGAGCCCAGATGTGTCAACACGAACTGTTGTGAAATGTTTATTATTAGTGGGGTCACGGGCACATACACCTCTAGCCAGTGTTCCAGTAATGTTACAGCATCGACGTGTACGGCTCGAATGGTGCCATCAAAGGATGACTTGGAACGACGCGCCATGCTCTTCGGTGATGAAAACAGATTCTGTCTGCACGCAAGGGACGGTCGTTAGCGCATACAACGCAGACCTGGTGAACGCCGTCGCGTAGCGTGCATTCGTCCGGGACACAATGGCCCCACCCCAGGTCTTACAGTCTGCATTGCGATAAGCTATGACTCTCGTTCACCTTTTTTGTTTCTGGAGAGGACGCTAAAGAGCACGCGGTACGCGCAGAATGTTGTTAGACCCGTTCTTTTGCCGTTCTTGCAAGAGGATGGTCTCTTGTTATTCCATCAGGATAATGCTCTCCTAAGCACTGACTGTGAAACTCAACATGCTCTGCAAGATGTGCAGCAACTTTCCTGGCCAGCAGCACTACCTCCGAACTTGTCTTCAGTCGGGCACTTATGGAGAAGTGACTCCTTGTGCGACTCGACGGCCAACAACGTTTACAAACAAGGCGAACAAGTCGAGCAGGAACGGAATGACATATCTCAGGATGGTATTAATTTTGCCAACAGTATGATTGGCTAAATGTCAAAATCACCGCTTGCATTGGCGCACGTGTAGGCTACACTACGTACAAGTATGGACGTTTCAGCGTGGGTCGATACCAGGTACCTCAGGACAGCTTGTGCTGTTGGTCTGTAAATGTAATCATTTCGTGTACTCCATATGTACTACTGCCACAGTAAATCTTGAGCAACCCGAAACCTTTAAAATGGTGTACGAACTATTTCCGGTAGTGTATCCGCTCGTTCCATTTTAAATTGCTCGTAATTGTAATTCCTAGATATGCTGTCGAATTGACAGTCTTCATATTTTTGTGATTCATCATGTAACCGATATTTAACGGATTCCTTTTTGTACTCAAGTGAATGATTTCACACTTCTAATTAATTAGAGTCAGTTGCGCTGCAGCCACGTGCACCATACAGGTATTGTGTCTAAGTCGTTTTGCAGTTAGTTTTGATCTTCTGAAAATTTTACCAGACGGTAAATGACTGCATTTAATCTAAGATGGCTACTCAGGCTGCCTCTGTCGTCGTATATATAGGTTAGGAAGAGTAGAGAGTGTATAAAACTGATACGATGTTATATAGGCACGCAGTTTGATTAGAAGTCTTCCGTGAGGAACAGTGTCATAAACCTTCTGGAAATCTAGAAATATGAAATCAATCTGAGATCCCCTATCGACAGCACTCATTATTTCGCGACAATAAAGGGCTTGTGGTATTACACAAGACCACATTTTCGAATCCGAGCTGATTTTGAGTCACTACACCGTTACCTTCGAGGTAATATCATAATATTCGAACACAGTATATTTTCCAAAATCCTACTGCAAACAGACGTTGATGATATGGGTCGGTACTTACGCGGATTACTCCTACTTCCTCTCTTGAGTAAGGGTGTGAAAGTGCAACTTTTCAGTCTTTCGGTATGGATCTTTCATCGAGGCAGTGGTCGTATACGATTAATAAGTATGAGTCTGTTGTATCAACGTAATATGAAAGGAACCTAATCGATATGCAATGTAGACCAGGAGACTTGCGTTTATTAAGTGCTTTGAGCTGCATAGCTACGTAGACATCTGCTTCTAAATGGCTCTGAGCACTATGCGACTTAGCTTCGGAGGTCATCAGTCGCCTAGAACTTAGAACTAATTAAACCTAACTAACCCAAGGACATCACACACATCCATGCCCGAGGCAGGATTCGAACCTGCGACCGTAGCGGTCGCTCGGCTCCAGACTGCAGCGCCAAGAACCGCACGGCCACTCCGGCCGCCCATCTGCTTCTAAGTTACTCATGCTGGAAGCTATTCTTGATCCGCCTTCGCCTTCGTCTTCACAAGGCATTTCGGAAAACTGTTTAGTAACTCCGATTCAGTGGTGTTGGTATCAAGCAGTGAAGGTATTGATTGCATTTTGCCGTTGAGGTATTCAACATACGACCAGAAACTTGTAACGCCGGAAATGCATATCCTCCTATTTCCATCTATTGTACTATTATTTTTTTTCCTTGTTTGTTACCTCAAGATATGACATTTCTGTCTCTTTATATATTGTAATTGTTTTACTGTTTGTATATATATATTTCTGCACTTATGTCGATGTATAATTGGTTTGTTTCGTAAATATTATTTGTATTTTTACGCTGGGTCTTGCCTAGGGAAAACTGCTATCGAACGATTACATCGATAGGTCGTGTGAAGAATCAAAGTGTGTAGGATCTTTGGTAGTGTTAACTCTGCCGCATGGAGCGCTGGCTGGGCAGTCGGAGAGTCTGGCGGGAGTAGCGAGTGGAGCAGGTGTTGTGTGACGCTCCCGCGAGTTGCCGCGCTTTCGGGGTTTGGCAGCATGTAATTGCGCTCGACTCGCGATGATAGTTTCTGACATGGTGTCGCGGACGGGAAGCATTAGCTGGCGCACATCAAGAGCCCGTTTCGCCTGGTGACCGTGTCGAGAAGAAGGCGCGCCAACATCCAGCTTCTGCAACAGCGACGGCCGACAATGAGTGACTGTCGCCACCTCCTCGATCGACGGCTTCAAACCTTCAATCAACCAACAAGGAAGACTAAAAGCACGTAAAGTTTCAGAACTGTATGGCAGACCTCAGCTTTTCAAATTGTTCCATTTGCCTCGCAAAATTACAGCAACTGAGCATGAACCTTTGTTGCTCATTGTCCCAATTGCATTGCCAAGCAGGGTCCCTTCCTTTTCCGAAATGAACCCGAGTGTCGTTGAAATTCAAACGCCAGCATTAAAATAATATAATTAGATTTCACTGCTTTAATTTCAAAGTTCAGTAGCTGGCTACAATATTTAGGTTACACGAGCACAAATTTAGAGTGCGAGTTTTGTTAGCATATTTTAGCTTACCTGTGACTGCAGCTCAGCTTGGTACGTACTAAATTTTACTATTGTTAATAGTTCAGAATCATTTAATTCAAGTTCAAAGTTAAATCTCCTGTTTCTAAATTGCGTAGAGTCAAGTTGCTTTTGAAATGATTGTTGAGGTAGTCCAAGACTAACCGTATTTTACTGGATTTCGATGTGCTTCAGAAAGAAAGCTCACTATTAACTTCAGTCACTAAATTAACTTTCGATTTTCCGGTTTTATTAATTCTTTTGCTAAATTAAGTCAGAGTGTAGCGAAATTTATTACTTCTGACAAACTTTCAGTTTTCACACTACACGTGTCAACCTTCAGTTGCCACGCTTCTAGTGTTAATTATATGTGTAATAACCTTTCTTTTTCTGTTACTATAGTATTTGTCCTTAGGACTGGCGACCGTGATTTCCCCCAAATCTCAAATATCTAATTACCGCTAGTTAATTGTTAACGTAACGGCCGCACATTTACTTTCTTTATTATCTTTACCCCTTTTCAAAATTAATTTCCACCAGTTTCATTTGCATTTTTCCTTTCATTTAGATGTAACCCTTTCCTCCCTCTTTACCGATAGATTAACTTCGGTGACGATTGCTTTTCCCAAATTTCCATTAGGTACACGCGGTTTAATTTCTCACTGTCATTAAGGTCGATAAGTGAGGGGGGAGGTTACACGTGGCGACCTGGTGACAGGACAATCTTCAAATTTGAGGTTGTTCTGGACACGAATTTTGCATTGTGCAAATCTCGTAACAAAGTACTGGTTACGAAATGGTCAATACGTCAGCGAGAATATTCGTGTGAGGAATCCTAATTAGAGTTGAGATTTGGCAGTTATATTGAAAATTATTAAAATGAGTGAAGGCAACAATTGCCAAAATTTGGTAGACTTGGATACGGAACAATCGGTCGAACAGTGGGAAACGCGCACCGCGGTACCCATTGTTCAGGGGCAGGCGGCTAGCATGAAAGACGCGACCGGCGAAACGCAACAAAGAGCAGAAATGGAATTCCAAACTTTAGAAAATGTTTCGGAGTCGGAAGTGAAAATCAAATGCGAATCCCTTGATGACGAATACGGGGGGACAATTAAAGAGGAAGCCGCTACGGAAGTAAAACCGGTAGTTTCCGGGAATTTAACTGATTTATTGAACGTTTTGATTAACGAAATCAAGAGTCAATCGGTCAAGCAAGAAGCTCAGTCTGAAAAATTTGAACGGATGCTTCACAATCAGAACAAAGCTATTAACGTTGTTAACAACAATGTTGGAGTTGTTAACACAAAAGTTGATAAAATCAAAGAAGATATTGTTGTAATTAATACCGAAATCGGTAATCTTAAACAGGAAATGATAGGCGTTCAGGCGGAAATTGCGAGCATAAATACTCGTTTTAATTCTGAAATTAGCAGAATCGAGAAAAGTGTAGGAGAATCAGTTGCTCCGATCATCGAGAATAAGGTGACGGAACAAATTCAATTAGTGAAAAAAGAGGATCAAAAGAAGGTGGAAACTTTAAAGGCTTTAGTATTCGAAGTAGATACCAAAGTGACGAAGCAGGCTAATACCTGCGAAGAGAAAAAGAGGGAAGTGGAAACGCTTGCGACAACCACTTGCCAAGTGATTACGAGGGTGTCGGAATTAGAAAGGAAACTTGACGAAAAACAGAGCTATGTGCCAATCTGTGCACATAGTTCGGAGTTGTTGACGAAAGAGGAGCGGTTCGACCCCTTGAAAAAAGGCGGTATACACCCGACGGATTTCATTAAAAATTGTGAAAGAGTTTTACCCAGATCATGGACTGATGAGAGAAAAATTAATGCGATTATTGATGTGTTGGCTGGTGATGCCAAGCGTTGGGGCTTAAACCTCAACATTACGAACCTGACTTTTGACGAATTTAAAAATTTGTTTCTGGCTGAATACTGGTCAGAGCAAAAACAGCAAAGTGTCTGGCGCGAATTTGTCGTATCGAGGCCTTTCGATGCGAATTCGCGCGGTTCGATGAAGGAGTTTTGTGAGGGCTGGATCCGCAAGTTGGAATATTTGCGTGATCGCCGCACGGAATCCGAAATAGTCTGGGAACTCTACAAGAAGCTTCCAGATGATACAAAACGCTACGTAGGAAGCAATTACAGGACAATCAATGATTTCCTGGAAAGAGTTGAGGACGAGGACAATTGGCGCAATAATCGCGACAGTGGTAGAGGCCGTGGTAACAACAACGGGTACCACCCCAACCATAACAACGATAACCACGGGAATAATGCATACCGCATCCATGGCAGCAATAACAATAATGGTTCGGACCGTAATAACAATCGGTACAATGCAAATAATAACAGGAATGACGGAAACCAGTATCATACTAACGTGATACGGGCTTCACAGAATAGTAATAACGCCAGAGGGTGTGATCAGCCGCCTCAGCAGCATCCGGGGACTGTATCTGCTGGGACGAGACAGGGAAACCATTAGCCGCGCCGGTGAGGGGCCGACCGGGCGTGGAGAAATTTTGGCGGCCCAATAACAGTAGAAAACTCAGGTGTCGTCGTTATGAAAATTCCGTATGGAATAATCAACGGCGGGAGAGTGTGCCAGTGTTAAGAGAAAGGAGTGCGCCCACAAGTAGTAGATCAGCTGTATACACGGCAGTAGAAGGTACATTCACTGTCTGTGAGAACAATTTAAGTAGTGTTCCGGAAATCGATTATAAGGTGCCAGCTGTAATACCCACAGCGGAACTGGAGATTGAGTTTAAGAATGATTCGCAATTGTTGAGAGAAGATCAGATGTCGGATAAAACGTCCGTCATCGAGCGAGGGGATGCAGAGAGGGATGAGGTCTGGTTAAGGCAGTTCGGTCGCTTATACGACGAACTAAGAGATTATAGGGGCCTGTACGGGAGAAGTATTTATCGAGAGCGCGGGCAGAATTTGCCGCGTCTCGTCCCACAGGAAGATAGTATTTGTAAAGTGTTGGAAAGTTCTGGCCCTAACCGGCAGACTTTACCAGAAATAGTTGATGTTAATGGGGAGCACGAGCAAGATTCGTCGTGTTTCGTCCCGCAGGAGTTGAATGTTGAAGTAGTAACGGAAAGTTCTGGCCCTAACCGGCAGACTTTACCGAAAGTTGTAATGGTAGAAGTAGCCGACCCATCCGACGCGAACATCCAGTTTAAACATTGCGAGAGTATTAAGGAGAAAGATTACGAAAATTTTAGTGATAGCCGGACACGATTGGTAGAAAACCACGTAGATTACAGTGTGTATGAGGTTAGAGCTGACGTTATACGGTCAGACGATAGCAGTGTGGGTTGCGCAGATCCAGAGGAAGTAATTGCAGATACTACTGGGTACATTCCTCCAGGTAGATTGGCGGATGAGATTAATCTGACCAAAGTGGAATCAACGAAGGTGACGATTAGTGAATTGATAGCAAAGCAACACTCACTAGTTGACGAGTTACAGGAAAAGGTTTCGGTATTGGAGGCGAAGCTACAGACTAAGCCTCAGGACAAACGTGTTAAAATTAAAACTGTATGTAAACAGAGGCTGAAAAAGCCGCCAGATAAATCGGATTTAGGATCAAAGCCGGATGGTTTTTTCTGGAATGACCTGGATATAGACGAGGATTTACTGTGGGAAAATAAAGAAACAGTCGACGACAAGTGTAGACAGATAGTAGTGTCTGTTAATATGCACGACCTACAACTAAACGTGTTGATTGACACCGGTGCAGAATTGAGTGCTGTATCTGGGAAAATATTTGAGTTACTGAAAGACAGACCTGGCATCGTAGTTATGCCAGTAACAGGAGTGAAAATTATCGGCGCTACTGGGAAGGCCAGTAAACCGGTCACAAAACAGATTTTTGTCAACTTCGAGATATGTGGGGCACGATTTGAACAAGAGTTTGTCGTCGTGCCAGACTTAACTACGGAAGTAATTATCAGGTTAGATTGGCTATTAAAGTACCGTGCAGTGATTAACTGCGAAAGCAAAACTTTGACATGTATGTCACTAGATAAAACGATAGTAGTTAGCTTTGACGAGGCAGGAGACGGTGTGCATAGGCAATACCAGCCTATACACATTGTTAACTGGCCGGATGACATTGACGTAGGAATGAGTTTGAACTGCCATAACATGAGGAATTTCGGCATTGACAAAAGTGTAGAAAATGAATTGGAAGAGATAATCAAATTCCCTCCACGGATTAACATTAGTATTGGTGTGAAACAAGATCGTTTGCGAGAAGTAATGAAGCTAAAAGCCGATGCTCGCATACGTCGTCATGACGCTAAAGCGCGTTTTGCTAAGTTTGCAATCGGAGACTTAGTACTTGTAAAAGCTCATGAGAAATCGAGCGAGATAGACCATGAAAACTCTAAATTTAAGTTTGTTTATAATGGACCATATAAAGTCATTGGTATGCCTCACACAAATGCTTACGGAATATTGTAGACTTGAAATTGTACCAACCTAGGATCGATTAATACCACACAATGGGTAATTTATACAGTATGTAGATATAGAGTGTAAGATTTAAGGATGTGCCATGTGGCGATGCTTTTGCCTGACCTAGAGGTCATTAAAGAAGTTGTAATTAATAAGTAATTTATGTTGATTAAATGATTTAAGAGTTACTGAATATTAATCAATTTAAAAATCCAAGCTGCTAGTTTAAGTTTTCAGCTGAGTCACAGTAGATTAAGCAATGTAAATATGATTTTGTAACTAGCTGTAAGATTTCATGAATATGTGTTTTACTAGTCATTGCCGATGTACTTAGACGCTGTTTTAAGTTTCAGGCTTGTACATGTGTGATGATGGACAGTGTTGAGTTATCCACTGTGATAGTGTTTATGGACTCCTTTGAGATTACTCGGGAGTGAGTTTTTCCGAAAGAATTCAGTGGAACGGACGTTCTGGAAACGCCGTCACAAGGGCGAGTGAGATCAAGCGTGCCGCACCCGCGGGCGCAACAATACTGGCGAGGCGAGCCGCTGTCGGCTCTTGTGCCGCTGTTGGCTCTTGGGCCGCTGTCGGCATTCTTTGTACTTGCGGGTACGGAAGGCGGAATTGTTTTTCTTCCTGGACAGCTGAAAGAATTCTAATGTCAATATTTATGTTTTTTTCGATCTGATGTATATTATTTTCTTGTTTAGCGTTAATTGGACATGACGAGAAAATTAATTATGAAAAGGTTACATAAAAATGTGTATTCTATGTAATTAATTATTAGTTTGCGGATTTTGATATACCTGTTTTTTATGACTATGCACTCTGATCAATTTTGCAAATAGTATTCCATTTCTTATAGTATTACGAATTTTAATGATTTTGGAACAGCTAAACCATTTTCTATGTTTTTTATGAATTTTGATATGTTGTCAACCTGTTTTACTTTGTGCAAGATGACAGAGTGGAATAAGATTAGGAGTGTCTCCACTCAATTATTATGGTCTAAAAATTGATTTATGGTTAATTAGACGAATGCTAAATTTTGTTGATGTTTTGAGCATATGCATATCCGCTGTTTCTTTTTTGGGACATTTTCTGAGTCTGTTTACGTTACACGAACAGCCTCAGACAATGTGGGGCACGTGTAACGCCGGAAATGCATATCCTCCTATTTCCATCTATTGTACTATTATTTTTTTTCCTTGTTTGTTACCTCAAGATATGACATTTCTGTCTCTTTATATATTGTAATTGTTTTACTGTTTGTATATATATATTTCTGCACTTATGTCGATGTATAATTGGTTTGTTTCGTAAATATTATTTGTATTTTTACGCTGGGTCTTGCCTAGGGAAAACTGCTATCGAACGATTACATCGATAGGTCGTGTGAAGAATCAAAGTGTGTAGGATCTTTGGTAGTGTTAACTCTGCCGCATGGAGCGCTGGCTGGGCAGTCGGAGAGTCTGGCGGGAGTAGCGAGTGGAGCAGGTGTTGTGTGACGCTCCCGCGAGTTGCCGCGCTTTCGGGGTTTGGCAGCATGTAATTGCGCTCGACTCGCGATGATAGTTTCTGACATGGTGTCGCGGACGGGAAGCATTAGCTGGCGCACATCAAGAGCCCGTTTCGCCTGGTGACCGTGTCGAGAAGAAGGCGCGCCAACATCCAGCTTCTGCAACAGCGACGGCCGACAATGAGTGACTGTCGCCACCTCCTCGATCGACGGCTTCAAACCTTCAATCAACCAACAAGGAAGACTAAAAGCACGTAAAGTTTCAGAACTGTATGGCAGACCTCAGCTTTTCAAATTGTTCCATTTGCCTCGCAAAATTACAGCAACTGAGCATGAACCTTTGTTGCTCATTGTCCCAATTGCATTGCCAAGCAGGGTCCCTTCCTTTTCCGAAATGAACCCGAGTGTCGTTGAAATTCAAACGCCAGCATTAAAATAATATAATTAGATTTCACTGCTTTAATTTCAAAGTTCAGTAGCTGGCTACAATATTTAGGTTACACGAGCACAAATTTAGAGTGCGAGTTTTGTTAGTATATTTTAGCTTACCTGTGACTGCAGCTCAGCTTGGTACGTACTAAATTTTACTATTGTTAATAGTTCAGAATCATTTAATTCAAGTTCAAAGTTAAATCTCCTGTTTCTAAATTGCGTAGAGTCAAGTTGCTTTTGAAATGATTGTTGAGGTAGTCCAAGACTAACCGTATTTTACTGGATTTCGATGTGCTTCAGAAAGAAAGCTCACTATTAACTTCAGTCACTAAATTAACTTTCGATTTTCCGGTTTTATTAATTCTTTTGCTAAATTAAGTCAGAGTGTAGCGAAATTTATTACTTCTGACAAACTTTCAGTTTTCACACTACACGTGTCAACCTTCAGTTGCCACGCTTCTAGTGTTAATTATATGTGTTATAACCTTTCTTTTTCTGTTACTATAGTATTTGTCCTTAGGACTGGCGACCGTGATTTCCCCCAAATCTCAAATATCTAATTACCGCTAGTTAATTGTTAACGTAACGGCCGCACATTTACTTTCTTTATTATCTTTACCCCTTTTCAAAATTAATTTCCACCAGTTTCATTTGCATTTTTCCTTTCATTTAGATGTAACCCTTTCCTCCCTCTTTACCGATAGATTAACTTCGGTGACGATTGCTTTTCCCAAATTTCCATTAGGTACACGCGGTTTAATTTCTCACTGTCATTAAGGTCGATAAGTGAGGGGGGAGGTTACAAACTCTTCTTATTTTCTGTTAGATATCGAGTTAGAGTTTTGTCGTGACAATTATTTGCAGCATCTAACCAATATTCGCTTAGTTTTTTTTGTAATTTGTGGTGTCACCGCCAGACACCACACTTGCTAGGTGGTAGCTTTAAATCGGCCGCAGTCCATTAGTACATGTCGGACCCGCGTGTCGCCACTGTCAGGGATCGCAGACCGAGCGCCACCACAAGGCAGGTCTCGAGATACGGAATAGCACTCGCCCCAGTTGTACGGACGACGTAGCTAGCGACTACACTGACGAAGCCTCGCTCCTTTGCCGAGTAGATAGTTAGAATAGCCTTCAGCTAAGTCAATGGCTACGACCTAGCAAGGCGCCATTAGTAACATTGCATGTATCTAAAGAGTCTCACTTGTATCGCCACAATCTCCAGATGTACCAAAAGGATGGATTAAAGTTAAGTATTCCAGAAGCTACGTACTTTTCTTTATAGCATTCATTATGTATCCTGTTTCAGACCTCACGCACCCTGCTTTGGCTTAGCGCGTGCCTTTCGGCTTCCTCTCATTGTGTCTAGGCTGTCTTGTCTAGACACAACAATTTTTGGCGACGAGTCAACGGAAAGGGTCTTGTTCTTTCTAATTGCTTACATTTAGTTGTGTCATGGCTTCGCCAGATGTACTGTCCGAATTTTATCGCTTGCAGAATCAGCAGACGCAGGCGTTATTGGATGCCCTTGGACAGCTCGTCCAGGGTCAACGTGCACTGCAACACGATGCGGCCGCCGCCGCTTCATCGCTACCGCAGCCACAACATGCAGTTGCACCCACCTTCCGGCATTTTGACCCAGCTCAGGAAACATGGACGGAGTGGTCACGCCAGTTTGGATTTCATCTCGCCGCCTACAGAATTCAAGGTAACGAGCGGCAGCCTCATTTATTGGCGTGTGTAGGGGTGCAAACGTACCGTGTGTTAGTGAAATTATTTCCCCGACGCGACGTCGCAACTCTGCCCTACGAAGAAATTTTGTCGGCATTGGACGCCTATTTCAAAGAAACAGTCAATGTCGTTGCAAAAAGGTATACTTTCTTTCGTACAAATGTACGGCCGGTCAAACTAATAGGGAGTGGGTTGCAACATTGCAAGGCCTTACAAGGGATTGTGCTTCTGAGTGTGAATGTGGACTCCCTTATTCAGATACTATGGTACGTGATGCAATAGCACAGAACGTTTCTGATGTTCGCATATGGGAACAGATTTTGAAACTAGTTAATCCCTCCCTTCAACAAGTGATAGACATATTGGATAGACAAGACACGCTTGACTTTGCTCAGGAATCATTTGCAACTTCGCCAGCCGTGTGTAACATTAGCCGGCCCGCCGGGCGCTGCACGGCCCGGTAAACTGCCCTCGCGCACGTCTGCACAGCTGCCGCCACACTCTAAACCAGGTGTGCCGCGCCAGCATACAAATGCAGTGAAATCATGCCCGCAGTGTGCTACTGGACATTCGCGTGAAAATTGCCCGTCACGCCAAGCTATTTGCTTTTTCTGTAATAAGAAAGGACATGTTCAAAGTGTTTGCCAGAAAAAGCTCAGATCAGGCACTCTTAATCATTCCCGGCCCTTTGCTTCGCGCCGGAATCGAACCAAGGACACTCAGGCTCGTGGACCTTCGCCCATGGACATTCATGTAGTTAATTCCACCCCGTCCAGTGCCACTGTCTCTAACAGTGACTGTGTTCGTCCCACAAAAACTGTGCATCGACGGCGACGGAAATCGCGTCAAGTCGCAAGTGCTTCTGTACCAGTGTCAGTTCAAATTGCACGCGAAAGTCGCTCTTGTCGTCGGCAGGACAATAAACTTTTTGTAGATTTGGACTTTAATGGCAAGGTCATACCATTCCAGCTCGATACCGGATTTGCAGTTTCATTGCTCAATCACGACACGTACCAACAACTGGACAAACCTCCGTTGCGTGCCGCAAATGTTAAGTTAAATAGTTATTCAGGTCAGAATATCCCTGTGTTAGGACAGTGCACACCTCTTGCAACATATAAGGACAAACAAAACTTGTATGATTTTACGTTCTTCGTTCTTCTACTGTAGTGAACTTGTTTGGTTTAGATTTATTTCAATTGTTTAACTTGTCTATTGTAAATCAGGTCCAATCAGTGAATCAGACTGTGCCTTCCGCCAGTGTTTCTCGGCTATGTGAAGAATTTGCAGACATTTTTGCACCGGGCCTTGGTTGCGCTAAAAACTATGAAGCACATTTGGAACTGAAAGTCAACGCACAACCGAAATTTTTCAGAGCGCGCAATGTTCCTCACGCTTTGCGTGATGAGGTCGCAAGAACCTTACATGATTTAGAATCACAAGGTGTGAGTGAATGTGCGCAATGCCTCTTCCATTTCAGCTCCGCTTCATAGCTTACGCCGTAAGGGTGTTCCGTTCGTCTGGACGACGGAATGCGAACGCGCCTTTCGCCAGTTGAAATCGGCGTTGCTTTCTAATACTTGCCTTACGCCATTCGATCCCCAGAAACCCCTTTTGTTGATGGTAGATGCATCGGATTTCGGGATCGGTGCTGTGCTTGCGCACAAAGATGGGTCGCATGATCGCCCTATTGCCTTTGCGTCCAAATTGCTCTCGTCTGCGCAAAGAAATTATTCACAGATCGAGAAAGAAGCTTTGGCTCTCGTGTTTGGTGTTACTAAGTTCCATGATTTCTTGTATGGTCGTCACTTTACCATCATCACAGACCACAAACCTTTGACGTCGCTTTTTCATCCGAACAAGCCTGTACCTCCGCGTACAGCGCAGAAATTCATTCGCTGGTCTATTTTCCTCTCGCAGTACCGCTACGATATCTTGTATCGGTCCACTGCTAAGCACGGAAACGCCGATGCGTTGTCCCGTTTGCCTGTTGCTGAGGATTGAGCATTCGATTCTTCCGAACTTGCTTGCATGTTCATTGATTCGGAAACCGATGAAGTGGTCGAATCGTTTCCGATTGATTTTCGTCATGTAGCTACATCCACAGCTGCTGACCCGGTCCTTGCTACCGTTTTGCGTTTTGTTGCTACGCAATGGCCTTTGTCAAAGTCTCGGATCGAGGATCCGTTGGTTCGCCGATTTTTTGCTCATAAGGAGAGACTTTTTGTACGACGTGGTGTTTTGTTGTTGCGTTCTGATAATGATCAGTCCAGAGTCGTGTTCCCACGTTCGTTACAGTCCTCTGTCTTACGGCTTCTTCACCAAGGACATTGGGGTATAGTGCAAACGAAACAACTTGCTCGTCAGCACTGTACTTGGTTCGGAATCGATGCTGCGATTACGAATATGTGTTCTTCTTGCATGGCATGTGCCGAACAACAGTCCGCACCGCCGCAGAAAGTCTTTGCATGGCCAAAAGCCACTTCCCCTTGGCAACGCTTGCACATCGATTTTGCTGGTCCATTCTGGAATGCTCGATGGTTGGTTCTGGTAGATGCCTTCAGTAATTTTCCTTTTGTTGTCCGGATGTCTTCCACGACGTCCTCTGCCACCATCCAAGCGTTGTCTGCTATCTTTTGCATTAAAGGTCTTCCGCAGACTATTGTTTCCGACATTGGCCCACAATTCATGTCTGCAGAATTTCAGTCATTCTGCCAGGTCAATGGTATTCAACATCTGACATCCGCGCCGTTTTCGCCTCAGTCAAACGGTGCCGCTGAACGATTGGTCCGGACTTTCAAGTCACAGATGTTGAAGTTGAAAGAGTCGCATTCTCTCGGAGGACGCGTTGTTGCTCTTTTTGTCATCGTATCGCTCTCAGCCCCGAGATGGTCGCTCGCCGGCTGAGTTGCTCCACGGTCGTCCTCATCGAACCTTGATGTCTTTGCTGCACCCGCCGCATCAGGTTCCTGTGCAGCGGCAGACTCCTGCTTTTGCTCCAGGCGACGTTGTATTCTATCGCAACTATCGAGGTTCACGGCGTTGGCTCGCAGGGCGCATTCTTCGCTGCCTCGGCCGCGCGATGTATTTGGTTTTGGGGGCCTCTGGTGAGGTGCGTCGGCATCTCAATCAGCTGCGCCTCTGTCGTCGCACGGGTTCTGCCGCTCCCCGTCTGCTTTCAGCGACGGTGCCGTCCGGTCAGCGCCCTGGGGACCCATCTACTGGCTCGCCTCATCCCCAGGTGTTACCGACGATGCCTTCCATTTTGCCCCATGGCGACGCGCCGCTGCCGCCTCCGCCGCCGCCGCCGCATGTCCTCCACCCGGCGCCGCCCGCAGTGGACGCTTCGCTGCAGCCGCCAAGCGCCTCCCTGGGTCACGCGCCGCCGATCGCTTCCCGTGACCAGCTGTCCACCGCCATGGAACTCTTGCCCGCTCCGGACCACATGACGTCATCGCGCGTCGGATACCCCGACGCAATGGAGGTCGACCCTTCGGCCCTTCCTGTCTCTTTACGGGCGCCTACACCGCATGTTGACGTGCACCCTGGACTAGGTTTTCAGGCGTTTCCTAGATCCCCTCGGACCGAATGGCCGGGTGCGGGTGGCACAGCCTCGCCTGTTGTTAGGCTCCCCACCTCATCGCATACGTCAACATGGGGTCCTCCCCATGGCGGGCGGAAGCCTTATAACACGACCGTTCGCCGATTTGCGGGGGAGGAATGTGGTGTCACCGCCAGACACCACACTTGCTAGGTGGTAGCTTTAAATCGGCCGCGGTCCATTAGTACATGTCGGACCCGCGTGTCGCCACTGTCAGGGATCGCAGACCGAGCGCCACCACAAGGCAGGTCTCGAGATACGGAATAGCACTCGCCCCAGTTGTACGGACGACGTAGCTAGCGACTACACTGACGAAGCCTCGCTCCTTTGCCGAGCAGATAGTCAGAATAAGCTTCAGCTAAGTCAATGGCTACGACCTAGCAAGGCGCCATTAGTAACATTGCATGTATCTAAAGAGTCTCACTTGTATTCCCAAAATCTCCAGATGTACCAAAAGAATGGATTAAAGTTAAGTATTCCAGAAGCTACGTACTTTTCTTTATAGCATTCATTACGCATCCTGTTTCAGACCTCACCCACCCTGCTTTGGCTTAGCGCTTGCCTTTCGGCTTCCTCTCGTTGTGTCTAGGCTGTCTTGTCTAGACGCAACATAATTGATCTGCATTTACTGACAACAGCAATTCCTGTCGGGTTATAAACTACCACTGAGAAGGCGTCACCACTGTCCTAACCCATTATCTCTCACATATTTCCTGCAAAGATGTGTAGATCAGGGAGAAGACCACTCTATGGTTCTGCAAAGTGGGAATGTGGTACCGGCAGTACGGTTTTGTATGTACCTGTGAAAGTAAAAGCCACTGTCCGAGTAACGGTGCACCACACTGTCTTAATGTGTCAGGACATACAGTTTCATTACACCGAAAATTCTAAACAATACTGGATGGAACTCTCACGTTGGTTAGAATCCATCATTGTACTGGATAAGGCCAAAACGACGACTACAGCTTTCATTTTCACGTGTTACTCGCACAAAAATTATGAAACTGTAGAAAATATTACCTGAAGGGTTTATACTTGAAATTTACACTGTTGTATTTAATAAACCTAAATTTCATGTTGCTAATTCTGTTCCAAAAGATGGAAAACAGAAATTTTTTTAAGCATTTCTACTAAATTTGCAGAAGGTTTGAAAAAAAAAAAAAAGAAATCTATATCCACGAACAGAAATTTTTATTCTAATAGAACTGCAAAGTAATGTAAAACAGCGAATTTTTTGCGTTTTTTATAAGGTAGAACATTAAAGTCAGTAAATTTGTCTGAGAACTATTTACAGGCGTCGTAGACGTAGATATTTGTTCCCACACCAGCACAGATATTATGTTACCAAAGGTTGTACAAGATACGCGTTTTCCACTGATCTCCTTGTTGCCATTTGAAAACAATCCCACACAAAAAAGACGAGCTGCATCTTCTACGAAAAGTTATTATTTCCCCGCAGACAAGCCAATGTCACTTATTCTGCCGTCACCAATTGTTACTCCAACAAAGGACTACGCCAAAAATTTAACTTTCCTTTCTTCGTATCCTTACTTGGGATTTATTTGTCTTCTGTTTTCTAATGTCTTTAACTTTTATCTGCTCACTTTATTGGCTTTTTCTCCTTCAAAATTTAATTACTCATTCATATGATTTTTTTGTGCTTTATGTGGGTTAGCAGTCTCATCTGTTTCTCTTACTGTTTACTTATTTCTTTTATTTTGCAGCCATAATGAGCCACATGAAATGTCCGGGTTGAGGTGTGTTCAAGAGGGGAACTGACAGATTGTGAACTGGCCGGCAGCTCTCTTAGTGTTGAAACACGTCTCGATTTTAAATCAGCAAAACTGAGAAGTCGGTCATGTGGATGCTTGGCCTTACTCTGACTTCGACTGCGAGCTGCTAGATTGATTTCTTGGAAAGAAGAAATGTAATCAGCCTGCGTGAAAATATATTTATCAATCAGGAAAACAGCTATTATTCTAAATCATTTTCAGGGATCTCTCCGGTTCGCATTTTTATGCGATCCTTCTGCGGCAAAAAATGTATTTTGTGGGGTGAAATAATCACAGCCTGGGTCCTTCTCTGTAATGAACTTTTAAAAGGTTCATCTAAGTCCCATCCAGCGAATGTAATTTGTTTGTACGGTTCAGGGACGGTGATATAACTGTCACACGGTTTGCTTCTACACAAATCAGTGACCCAGAAGTTACGAACATGGCTAAAATGACTGTCGAAATCAGGGACAACTAAATATATCCCAGATGGAAGGGCGTTTTACACAAAAGTGTGAGAGATGTGATAAAAATGTGGGCTTGAACTTAGCCTGACAATGCGCATGGCCAACTATTCCTTGACTTGTCATCTCATAAATGATTTTTTCGGGCCGTTACTGGAGCGAATTTGTCTGCCTCAACCATTGTGTCATTGATCGCTGCAACTTTCTCTGAGAGAACTTGAGGGTGACATTTGCCTTTCTGTCCATGCAACAAAGAGAAGCCACCAGCAGTAGCTTGCTTGCTGTGAGAAAGTTCGTTGCTTCCCTCTAAAATTACGGCTTGTCCAATTGAAAGTAACGCCTCCAGACTCGGTGCAGACACTGGTGACAATTGTAGGGAGACTGACCAAAACCAGCACCAACCTCACGAATCGTAATGATTCTACCTGCAAGAGTTGAGTGTGACGTTCATGCTGCTTTGCCCTGTTTTTACGCAGTAAAGGGAATATATTCGTTCATCATATTAGCAGCAGTCAATCTCACCTGCAAGTGGAGCATGGGAACTGCTGGGAGCTAAGGAGAGAACTTCGATCGGACGCGATACACTACCGAACTCTCGCTTGGTGCTGACAGGTGCCCTTACGCTGAACTTGAAGAATGCAAGTTTCTCTCAGACAGTAGCGTAAGGCAACTTCTGAACAGCTTATACTGAAATAATTTCGATATGCTCCTTGAATGCTCAAATACAGGTATTAAATAATTGATTCAGCTGTGGAAGTTTTATTCATTTTTTCTTCCTATAGTCTTCCATTTAAAGGCGAATTCCACGGAGTATAGCTTTATTTTTGGGTGCCACAGTTTACAGCACATTGCTCTGTGTTGTTCATTGTCAACTGGTCATTTTATTAGAGTCTATAAAAGTTTTGTATTTTCCATCTGATTTCCCTTTTGAGATACCTGTCTAACGATTGCCCTATGGCTAGCTGACCCTTAAATAATAAGTATAACCATTTGCATTTCTAGGATATTTGTATCTCTGTATGCAGTGGACAAGCATCATTTTTGAAGATATAAGAGATGCAGAGCTGGTAATGAGTGTCAAACGCCCTCTTCCAGGTCTGATAATAGTGTGTCTAGAATTCATTTTAATTTTGTCATGCATTCCTTGTAGAGACATTTTGTATAATCCGCGTTTAATTTCCGCAGCTACCACATCAGGCAATTACGGACCGCTATGCAGCTATTTTACAACACTAGGCATATAATTCTCAATGTCCATTCGAGTTTCTTTTTCGTTTTCATATTCCATACAGTAATTGTCTTTGTTCTCTTACTCTTCTCAGAAGCTCCTAATTTATGACTTTCTCTATCCAAATAAATCTTTCCATCCTCCGCCATGTTTACACCTCAAAAGCCTCCAACGTTGTCCTATCTTTCTCCTTCAGGGTCCACTTTTCAGCACCATACTGGAGGACACTTCATACAAAATATTTCATTAGTCTTTTTCTCATATCTCTGTTCATATTGCTATAGAAAACTCACTTTTTCCCACAAAATGCCTCTTTCACTATTTCTTACCTCGTTTTACTTTCTGTGCTGTTCTTCCAGTGGCTTTCTATCCAGGTTTCTAGGCGTTTATAGCATTGTACATGTTCCAATATTCCTCTATTCTCCATTATATTTACAATTTTTTTTGCTAGTGCTGAGAGAACGATCAGCATGTAATTCCGCTTAACGGGGAAAAATTATGTAAAATTAAATATGCATGTAAGTTTCATGCGAAATAAGCTTAGATACGTAGTTGTGTGGCATAAAAAGTCATACAGCAGAAGAGGAATGACTTTATGATTCGCAAAGTATGCATGATGCGTCACAGAATTATTTCCATCTTTAAAAATCCATTGCAACGGTCTGTCATCTCATGTTACGTATACAGTTGGTAACACTGTTGTCCTTGTGCTATCTTTGCACTTGAATTTCTGTTTGACATTTTATGCTACGAAGCCATCTTAACTACAATCTAGAAATATTTACTAGAATGGTCACTAGCCTCGTATCACACCTTTATTGAATTTCGTAGATTGTATAATAAATATAATTTGTTTTAGATATCAATATTGGCTCCACTTGAAGTAGAGTTCACGCATAAATACACTAGCAAAGAAAATGTGGTCAGCTTGCTATACTGTTAGAGTAATGTCTACACTGTGCTCTACACACTGCGTCATGTTGTTGTTGTTGTGGTCTTCAGTCCTGAGACTGGTTTGATGCAGCTCTCCATGCTACTCTATCCTGTGCAAGCTTTTTCATCTCCCAGTACCTACTGCAACCTACATCCTTCTGAATCTGCTTAGTGTATTCATCTCTTGGTCTCCCTCTACGATTTTTACCCTCCACGCTGCCCTCCAATACTAAATTGGTGATCCCTTGATGCCTCAGAACATGTCCTACCAGCCGATCCCTTCTTCTGGTCAAGTTGTGTCACAAACTTCTCTCCTCCCCAATCCTATTCAATACCTCCTCATTAGTTATGTGATCTACCCATCTAATCTTCAGCATTCGTCTGTAGCACCACATTTCGAAAGCTTCTATTCTCTTCTTGTTCAAACTATTTATCGTCCATGTTTCACTTCCATACATGGCTACACTCTATACGAATACTTTCAGTAATGACTTCCTGACACTTAAATCAATACTGGATGTTAACAAATTTCTCTTCTTCAGAAACGCTTTCCTTGCCATTGCCAGCCTACATTTTATATCCTCTCTACTTCGACCATCATCAGTTATTTTGCTCACCAAATAGCAAAACTCCTTTACTACTTTAAGTGCCTCATTTCCTAATCTAATTCCCTCAGCATCACCGGACTTAATTAGACTACATTCCATTATCCTTGTTTTGCTTTTGTTGATGTTCATCTTATATCCTCCTTTCAAGACACTGTCCATTCCATTCAACTGCTCTTCCAAGCCCTTTGCTGTCTCTGACAGAATTACAATGTCATCGGCGAACCTCAAAGTTTTTATTTCTTCTCCATGAATTTTAATACCTACCCCGAATTTTTCTTTTGTTTCCTTTACTGCTTGCTCAATATACAGATTGAACAACATCGGGGAGAGGCTACAACCCTGTCTTACTCCCTTCCCAACCACTGCTTCCCTTTCATGTCCCTCGACTCTTATAAATGCCATCTGGTTTCTGTACAAATTGTAAATAGCCTTTCGCTCCCTGTATTTTACCCCTGCCACCTTTAGAATTTGAAAGAGAGTATTCCAGTCAACATTGTCAAAAGCTTTCACTAAGTCTACAAATGCTAGAAACGTAGGTTTGCCTTTCCTTAGTCTTTCTTCTAAGATAAGTCGTAAGGTCAGTATTGCCTCACGTGTTCCAGTGTTTCTACGGAATCCGAACTGATCTTCCCCGAGGTTGGCTTCTACTAGTTTTTCCATTCGTCTGTAAAGAATTCGTGTTAGTATTTTGCAGCTGTGACTTATTAAGCTGATAGTTCGGTAATTTTCACATCTGTCAACACCTGCTTTCTTTGGAATTGGAATTATTATATTCTTCTTGAAGTCTGAGGGTATTTCACCTGTCTCATACATCTTGCTCACCAGATGGTAGAGTTTTGTCAGGACTGGCTCTCCCACGGCCTTCAGTAGTTCCAATGGAATATTGTCTACTCCGGGGGCCTTGTTTCGACTCAGGTCTTTCAGTGCTCTGTCAAACTCTTCACGCAGTATCGTATCTCCCATTTCATCTTCATCTACATCCTCTTCCATTTCCATAATATTGTCCTCAAGTACATCGCCCTTGTATAGACCCTCTATATACTCCTTCCACCTTTCTGCTTTCCCTTCTTTGCTTAGAACTGGGTTTCCATCTGAGCTCTTGATATTCATACAAGTCGTTCTCTTATCTCCAAAGGTCTCTTTAATTTTCCTGTAGGCGGTATCTATCTTACCCCTAGTGAGATAGGCCTCTACATCCTTACATTTGTCCTCTAGCCATCCCTGCTTAGCCATTTTGCACTTCCTGTCGATCTCATTTTTGAGACGTTTGTATTCCTTTTTGCCTGTTTCACTTACTGCATTTTTATATTTTCTCCTTTCATCAATTAAATTCAATATTTCTTCTGTTACCCAAGGATTTCTACTAGCCCTCGTCTTTTTACCTACTTGATCCTCTGCTGCCTTCACTACTTCATCCCTCAAAGCTACCCATTCTTCTTCTACTGTATTTATTTCCCCCATTCCTGTCAATTGCTCCCTTATGCTCTCCCTGAATCTCTGTACAACCTCTGGTTCTTTTAGTTTATCCAGGTCCCATCTCCTTAAATTCCCACCTTTTTGCAGTTTCTTCAGTTTTAATCTACAGGTCATAACCAATAGATTGTGGTCAGAGTCCACATCTGCCCCTGGAAATGTCTTACAATTTAAAACCTGGTTCCTCACACTTAAGCAATAATTGTATAAGGACTTCATTTTTAACTCTGAAATCGTTTATTTGGATCCTGTACATAAAGAAGCACATTCTTCAAACCACACAAAAGGTCCATAAGACTAAAAACTAAAAATAGTAATAGCTGGCGATTACAACGGCACCATGTGAGTACATTTACTAATATATCACGCGCACTAAGAAGGATATCAGCAGTCATCTCACAAACAGCAGCGTTCATGGCCATGGGATGAAAGCAAACTAACCTTACAGTCTCCAAGAAGAAATAAACAAACAACACAGAACAGCATTCTATACGAGAGAATAAAACAATATTTTTAAATCCTCAAGTAGATTAAAGAGAATATAAATATTTTAAAAAGTTAGTTAAAGCATACCACTTAAATAATTCATGCCACAAAGTCAAGGATTATTAAATTACGGAATGTAAAGAGTGGTAAAAAATTAATATCACTCAGTAATAAACAAGTACATTCTACAAAAACTCTCATAGTTTAATGATTCTTACTGTACATACCTACCAGGATCTGTTATCGGCAATTCTAAGCACTTTCCATTTTCCTGAGCTGAAAATTTTATTCATTGTGGTGAAGTGATGACTCGGTTTTTTTGGACTGGGCAGTGGTGCTGTGCAAAATATTCTGTTTGTGTGTAACGTGAGCAGCAACAGGTGATGTGATACAAATGAATACTGTGAAAATATTTTTGATAAGATAATGTTACCGTATAAATATATTAGAAGAGCTTTTTTCAATAGGTTCCTTTTTCAGTTAAGATGAGATCTCTGACATCACTTTGTAAATGATCTATGGATGAATAAACAACCAACGAAGTAAGATGTTAGTAGCAGGATAACTGCTGTATTTTACTGTAGTGAAATTGGTTATCGAATTTATGTTTCATTTATGAAGGGAGAAATTGACAATACCGGAAGAATTTCCTCGTGCTTAGAAGTAGCGTGACAATCTTATATCAGTTAAGAATGGAACGGAGTAGTAGTAGGAGAGAGACAGAGATAGTGAGAATGTGTGTATATGCGATGCGAATGAAAATATTAACTGCAACTTCTTCGAACTGTAGGAAAGGATGAAAATTAAAAAGTCTCTGCAGCTCCTGTTCACTGACTTATTAGGCTGTCGGACTGGAGTGAAGACATTTAGAGTAAGATGCATAATGCATCGCAGAAGCTAATGTATTCCTCATGAAAGATCGCCAAGTACTCATTTCGTGTTTCGCAAGCGCGAGACACGCACCTGTCCACGAGAGGCGCTGCCTGTCGTTGCCGTTAAGGCAACAAAGGACTGCCGCAGCCGACAATAGCGCCTCTTACGGGCCTTTCAGCAATCTGTGCCGGCGCCCCGGCCTCTGGCAGATAAAACGCTCGCCACCGCAACAAAAAAGAGTAAAGGGACTCCTTCCTCCGACGTATCTCTTTTATCTACGTACACCGGCTCCTCTGCCGGGCTCTCGCGATGAATAAAACAAAGGATAACCCGCAACTTATGCCTTAATTGATTATAAACATCGCATGAGTGAAACAATTGAAATGCCACGGCCTCCGGTCGCATGGCTGGCCGCTGTAATTGTTGCCCAGGCGGCCGATTGTTCGTCTGGGGCCGGGCTTTATCTCGTCCAGCGGCGTCACGTTCCCAACGAAATACTTTGCGTCGGGTGGCGGCGGTATTTTCACGAGCAGAAGACTCTCCAACGATAGAGCAAAAGACGTGCATGTTTAACAAACGCCTCGGGTACGTTGCAGGCGGAGCAGTTGGATGTCGTAATGATGCACGAGAAGAAACGCCCACTGATTCGTAAATGATCACAACAGCGCACCCATCGAGTGAGAGGGGAAAGCATACGCTCCCTCCCTCCTTCGAAAAAATGAAATTAAGGTCTTTGCAAATCGAATTTGCACCCTTTCCTCCACAAAGACGGACATTAATTCAGTAAGGCGTATCAGTTTTCAGAAGAACACGTAACTAAAACTGACTATACTTTGAATAACAATAAGAATATACCTGATGTAAACAAACAGAAAACTTAGCCGTAGCACACGTACCTCGTTGTCAGGCTCTTGGAAGTAGACGTCATACTACTGTGCTATGTTATTGTAAGTGCAGCTCTCAGATATTGTAATGTATCAGCAGCCATCAACATTTTCCTTAATCATACTTAAGCTATGTAGTTTTTATTTCAAAAATCATGCACAGTTGCAGTCTCTGTAAATGGTAGTAGTGATCTAAGTGTAGCGCTGTTAATAGGCAGTGGGAAAATGTCTCACGCTGCTTGCTGCTCGTAGTAAAACACTCGCGTAGAACACCGTTACAAAGCGGCGAGAAACAGGTTGCGCTTAACTTTTTTCACAAATAAACAAAGTTAAGCTGGTTTTGTAAACGAGGTGCGTGGTTCAATCGTCAGGGTAAGAGAATGCTGCTCGGGTATTTTAAGGGTCGCTGGTTCGAACATTGCTTTTATCTTTTTTTCGATTTTTTCGTTCATTTCGAATACCTACTTCATTTAAATATAACAGACGCTAATTTACAAATATCGTATTTTATGAAAAATGCGTGTCTTCTGATTTGTAATTACATACCAACACAAAATTCGTATTCACTACCAATAGAAATTCTTCGTTATCGATATTTTATCAAACATTTGTTACAAAAGTTTAAAATAAGAGATCATTACAAGTTAAACTTTTTGGGACAAAAATATAAAATCAAGTACTCTTATTTGGACTATGTCAGTTTTTTTATGCCACTGATGTGTTCTTACATGAGCCACTGTTGTAAGTATCGTAGAAACATGAAAAACAGTAATTTTGACGGCCTGGAGAACATCGTACAAAAGCTGTATTTTTGCAGTTGGCACGGTAGAATTACTATCTGAACCCAACAGAACTTACCTGGAGCCAAGTTAAGGAATTTGTCTCAAGAATTAACAAGATATTTAAGCTGCCAGACGTACTGGAACTAATGCAGATAACTTTGTTCAACGTTACTGCCGAACGCTGGCTGGACTCTGATCAGTACGTCAAAATAGATCAGTGAAAACTTGGCACTTGGATTTCCTCCGTGGATTCTCTTGTTGACCGCTTCATTATTAACGTAGCAGATGTCAGTTCCTCAGATTCGGATATGGAAGAAAAAAGAGATTACCCAGACGACTGACGGTAAGTATTTCACTATCAGGTAAAATCCCTCTAATTGGACTTATACCACACATAGCTCACAAAGAAAATTACCCTGTGTTTAAGTAAGGAATTTTCGTGGCATTTGTTATTAATTACAACACTATATTAGCTAAGACCGATAGCATGTTATGTTTTCTGTCCGGTCCCGTAAGAATCGTATTGCTGGAGTTTTGCCGTATATTATTTTATTCTGTTTAAAAATTAAATGACATTCGAAGCCATATTGTTTTTGGGCTCGTCTATTTTTTACTTCTCAGTTGTAACTGTTCAGATCACTGAAGAATAGGTGGATATCACTGAAATCGGCTTTAAATATGTAACATACCGTCCATACATATTGACAGCCAATATCAACGGTGGAACAACGTACATCTAACAACTGTTAGACCAATTTCGCAGCCGCGCGGGATTAGCCGAGCGGTGTTGGGCGCAGCAGTCATGGACTGTGCGGCTGGTGCCGGCGGAGGTTCGAGTCCTCCCTCGGGCATGGGTGTGTGTGTTTGTCTTTAGGATAATTTAGGTTAAGTAGTGTGTAAGCATAGGTACTGATGACCTTAGCAGTTAAGTCCCATAAGATTTCACACACATTTGCACATTTTGAACCAATTTCGCAAATGCATAGCTGAGATGGTTTTTGGAATCGACGATGGCGTGATCCTATACCGAAATCGATCCTGTTATTACAGCTGTGTATTGCACAATGCAGTTCTTAACATTTATTTAAGCTGTACAACACCATCTCCATAAATTTTCATTTGTCACAATCAGGAACATCAAGATAAAGGATACAACAGAGACATACTGCGGTAAATACTTTACTTTATAAGTTTGTTCCCACTTAATTAAATCAGGAATATAGTAATTCATCCAACAATGTAACTAAACGTGTTTCTTACACGTCTCTATTAAAACCGTCTTGTTTTGCTGTGTCATACCACTTTCATTCGCCTCTGGCACGCTCTTCGAGCAAATGAAAAATAAAATCTTTCACACGTAAATATTACAAACATTTTGTTTCTCTAATGAAAATCGAAAATGTGTTTACACCACCAGAAGTTCGATAAAGATATCATCCCAAGCCGAAGGGCATGATATAGTGATAATGTTTTGATGTAACTCTCAAGATAGTCTCTGATTTACAGTCTACTGGCTCGGATAGCTAATGGGTATTCAGTAGGAAGGTTTTAAGGAATATAACTCCCATTCAGGGGAAGGAAAGCTCGAAAATTTGTTGGCCAGTGCGTGGTAATGAATTGCGGATACCTCTTACTGGGCTCTTAATCTCTTAAACGTGTTCTCCCTCTCGTCCGGCAGACTTCGCGTACCAGATGGAAGCGACCGGCAATCCTTCGCTGCCGCGAGCGCAACAAAAGCAGTTTTACAAATGTGCCCGACGAACTCCATAAGTCATTGTGCCGGATGCGTAGGCGACTGTGGCGCGCTCGTCGTTTCCACTACCGAGTGGATTCCGCAGGACGGTGACAAATCTGGCGCTCGTTTTCTCCTCTTTGGCGCGATAAGCCCCCGCAGGTGGCGATCCCGCATTAGCATAGTCGGCCGTGGCCGCGGCTGTGGTCCTGGGCGGTCCTCGCCGTGCTGGCGCTAGCCGCCTGGCGCGGCCGCTGGCGCTGTACTTCATTTCTCTCGCGGCGCCGCCGGCCCGGCCGGCTATTTGCGTGTGTGACGCGCCAGCAATCCGCGACTGGCGCCACACCGGCCAGAGTCCGTGGGAGGGCGTACGACCCGGCGTTCATTTTTTTCTCCTTTCTGCTGTAAACCGAGACTTTTCGTAAACTAACCGTGAGAAAACCTAATTACGATTCTACATTTCCACCATTTCCTCCACTCTCTTCGTCAGAAGTGAAACTGACTGCTGCTGAGTGCTACAGTCACCACCATTAAGATCTATGTGTTCTGCTACAAGAGAAATGTCGTGAGCAGCAGAGGCCACTTTATATTGCCTTCACTGACCCCGTTAAAGCGTTTGATTTAGTAAGCAGAAATGGGCTTTTCAAACTGTTGCAGAAGATTGGATGCCCACTTAAACTACTACAAATAATTGTCTCTTTCCATGAGAAAACACAAGCAACAATCTGCTTCAACGGTAAAACATCAGAAGCATTCCTTGTTAATAGCGGTATGAAACAGGGGTGTGTGTTAGCTCTGACATTATTTGGGATTTTCTTTTCCCTTCTGCTCAGATTTGCCTTTAAGGACTGTGAGGAGAGAATGTATCTACATACGAGGTCTGACGGAAATCTTTTCAACATTGTTCGCCTCAAGGACAAGACCAAAGTAAATACGGTTGTTATCCGTGAGTTGTTATATGCGGACGATGCAGCTCTAGTAGCGAACACAGAAGACGAGCTGCGGTATATAGTTAACAAATTATCACATTCCTGTGAAAAATTTGGTCAACTCATCAGCCTTCAAAAGACTAAGATCATGGTGCAGAGCACTACCAACCTTCCACGCATCAGCATTTACGGCAATCCTCTCCAGGTAGTTGATGACTTTACCTATTTGGGATCCACAATATGTAGCAACTTGTCCATGGACACTGAAATTACTAACAGATTCGCAAAGGCATCATCTGTCATGGGTAGATTGAAAAACAGAGTATGGAACAACGGACTGCTTACCACAAAAACTAAATTAAAAGTCTACAACGCTTGTGTTATAAGCACCCTTCTCTGAGACATGGACAACTCTTTCTAAGCATGAATCTCGACTTAACAGCTTCCATCTCTGCTGTCTCCGGAAGATCCTTCAGATCTCTTGGAGAGATAGAGTGCCCAACACCGAAGTCTTTCGTGGTGCAAGCACAACCAGCATCTTTGCACTCCTGAGTCATCGACGTCTAAGATGGTTGGGACATGTCAGGCGCATCGGTCTTGAACGGATACCGAAACAACTGCCGTACAGAGAACTTCAGGAGGGTGTGAGGCCAGTGGGATGACCGCACCTTCGTTTCAAGGATGTCTGCAAGAGAGACCTGTCCAAGACCAGAATCAATCCAAGTCGCTGGGAAAGCATTGCAGATGACCGTGTCAAGTGGCGAGGAACTGTACGCAACGGCGTCAAGCTCTCAGAGGACGAACGCACACATGAACAAATCAGGAAGAAGACAAAGTGGAGAGACAGAGCGGCTTCTGTTCGAAGTCCCTCAAATTTCACACGCCTAAACCGCAGTAGGGACTGCCACTCTCGAGTGGGACTTTTTAACCACAGCAGACGCTGCAGACTCTGAACCAAGCATGTTATACCATCATCCCTCAAGGATGGACGGATGCCATTATTATTATTATGGTCTTCAGTCCGAAGACTGCAGCGCTACTCGCTAATCTACCCTTTGTAAGCCTGTTAATCTCCCTACGCCCAACTTTTCGTTCGGGTGAGTGGTAGATGAAATCATTGTCTGGTAGTATTGATTCAGTTTATCGTAAATTCCATATACATCCTATACAGATTGTGTCTGGTCAGACAGAGAGTTTCGAGATCAATGTGCCAAAGGTTTCATGTTTGATTATAAACACAGTCAAACATTTTTACTTGCACCTAGAGACCTTCCTCACAGGCGAAGACACGTGAAGTGCCGCAGTCTCACAGTTGTTGGGAAACCACCACGAATTTCTCTCCTGTGCCAACCTTCTCATCTCAGACCAGCAACTGCAATGTGTGTGATGGATATATTCCAATCTCTGTCTTCCCCTAGAGCTCCACGGAAAATATTGACTGATGTCAACACATATCCTACTATCCTGTTCCTTCTCATTGTCAGTGTTTTCCATATATTCCTTTCCTCGCCGAGTCTACGGACATAATCCTCATCACTGCCGCTTTGATTAATGTATCCAGTGCCTAGCAAAATGGTGCTATCCAAAACCAGCCCCGAGGCAGCTGTGGTTCACCACCAGCCACAGATGACAGGGACAAATGATGGCTGCGGAGTTGTGTGCATGTGAATAGACGTGCAACTGCTGAGTAACTGACTACGCATCTTTTGCTCCATCTTTAATATGAGAAAAGGAAGCGTTAGTAGTGACCAGCCGAAAATGCTCCTGTCATAGCACAAAAAAGATGAATACGTTCATCTTTAAGAGCTTCTGACAGAAAAGTGGGGAACCAGCTGCCTCATTATTCGTTCCTTCTTCCTCACCAAAACTTTGGCATGCGGGAATACTCAGCGTTGTTATAACGCAGGACATTCTAAATCCTGTCACCCAGTCTCTCTTTGTAGTGAAGATCCCGTACTCAGCATCTCCCTCTCACTGTCATCGGACTTACCCCAGTGGTAACAGCGGTTCCCGTCAGATCACTGAAGTTAAGCGCTGTCAGGCTTGGTTAGCATTTGGATGGGTGACCGTCCGGTCTGCCGAGCACTGTTAGCAAGCGGGGTGCACTCAGCCCCTGTGAGTCAAATTGAGGAGCTACTTAATTCAGAAGTAACGAAAACTGATCCCGGCCGGGAGAGTGATGTGTTGTACACATACCCCTCTACATCCGCATCCAGTGATGCTTATTGGCTCAGGATGACACGGCGGTCGGTCAGTGCCGTTAGGGTCTTGCGAGACCTGTTCAGATGGAGTTTACTTTAGTTTTTATCTCCCTCTCCCCACCGACTCCTTTTTCTCACATTAGCACTTTCTCCAGACTCTTCCCCTGTCACTGTCTTCAACCCCTTCTCTCGCTCTTCCGTACCCCTGTCTTCTTCTCTGCCACTTTCATTGTCTCTCAGTCTCCTTGTTATTGTCTTTGATCCATTCTTTTTCTCTCCCACTGCCACTGTATCTTTCTCTCTCGCTTACCATCTGCTGCCTTTCTCTGCAGTCACCATTGTCTCACCTCCACACGTGTTTTTGGGGATAGTTCGTTCGTGCATTTGACACCTAGACCGACAAATTGTAACACATCGGTGTAGGGGATGGAGGAAATTTGGCAGATTTTTTCCGCTTTAAAGTTCGTCGGTCTGGAGGGATCCAGTCCCTCCAAGCAAACGTATAGTCTCCACTCGTCTTTCTTTTTCATTTCCACTGTCTTCTCTTTCTTTAGCTCCCACTGTTAGCATTTCCATCCGTCTCTCTTTCTCTTTTAGTGTCAGCCGGCCGCTGTGGCCGAGCGGTTCTATGCGCTTCAGTCCGGAACCACGCTGCTGCTGCGGTCGCAGGTCCGAATCCTGCCTCGGGCATGAATGTGTGTGATGTCCTTAGGTTCGTTAGGTTTAAGTAGTTCGAAGTTCTAGGGGACTGATGAACTCAGATGTAAAGTCCCATAGTGCTCAAAGCCATTTGAACTATTTGAACCATCTATTTTAGTGCCACTGCCTCTACCTGACCATACTAATTCGCTCTCTTTGCCTGTCTCTGATATTGTCTTCATCCATTCTCAGTTTTACTTCCTCTTTCTCCCACCATCATTATCTCTTCCTCATTTCTCAAAAATGGTTCAAATGGCTCTGAGCGCTATGGGACTCAACTGCTGAGGTCATTAGTCCCCTAGAACTTAGAACTAGTTAAACCTAACTAACCTAAGGACATCACAAACATCCATGCCCGAGGCAGGATTCGAACCTGCGACCGTAGCGGTCTTGCGGTTCCAGACTGCAGCGCCTTTAACCGCACGGCCACTTCGGCCCTCATTTCTCTTCCACTGGTTATCTCTCCTCCCTCTTCCACCGCCACTGTCTCTCTGCTACTCTCTTTCAGCACAAAAAAGCGCGAATGTGCTCGCACGCCAAAATTTTTGGTGGGGAAGCTGAATGGGGTTGAGACAGATGATTCCCCACATTTTTTCAGATGGTTCCCTTCGTTTCCTTGTTATGTGTGCTGCTTATATAAAACGAATTTTATAGCTCAGTAAAGTTTTAACAGTTTGTTTATACACTTTTATACATTGTCATACTTTGATTATAAACAACAAATAAATACACGTAATATAAGGTTAATAGAAAATCGTCTCCCATCACTTTACACTTCTTTACGTAAAAATGCACAACATTTTTAGACTATACGAGCAGTATACCAATCAATGGTGTGTTTCATTTGTAAGTATAAAGAATTTAGCATGACTATATATTTTTTTGTAAGGTGATTACACCACCACGTGGCACCATCGAATAATTCCATGCCAAGAGACGCTGTATAGGTGTGAAGTTCTCATCATAAAGAGATAATGCGCAATAAAGTCTTATTGCTGAATACATGGTTACTGAAAGCATAGTCTGGTGACGACAAAACCCTTGCTATATCACCAGAACCCTTGCCTTGTGTTCAGTACATCAGTGAAAACTACATTTAAGCTTCAGACTGGATATTACGTGCATATTTTAGTGCACAAGTGCGGTAACTTTGAAAGTTTGGATTTCGGTAGCGAACAAAGATATAAAAAAAAGCTACAAAGTTGAAATAGAACGTCATCTTAAGAACAAAGAGTAAAATTTTGGGCGATTTGCCAAGCTTAAAGTTACAGTCCAGATCGCTACGATATTCATTTATTACGAGCGGTGCCGACTGTAAGTTAATGTCATCTTCAGAGTATGAGCCACCTTTTGACTGGTGCTGGCGGCTCCGTGACTGTTTCCGTGGTAGCACTGGTTATCACATCTGGACTGTTGACACTGGTCATAATAAATAAATATCATTGCAATATAGACTGCTATTTTAACTAAATTATAGCACGAGAACGCTGTCCTGTAGATAATTTTGTCTAAATTTATGAATAATTACAGAAGTGGCCATCCTCACAATCATTATCTTTTGTCATGGTTTCTCGAGTGTATTTTGATTATGGATATAGGTTTTCGAAAATTGAAAAATAGCTATTCTAGATAAATGTTTGAAGACGTACAGTTAAAATTCAAGCTATTTCCTTTGGTTAGTTATCTAGATAAGTTCGGTCCAAGGTGCGAAACCGGATAAAAACTAGTTTTTGAGGTTTTCTACATTGGTGTGGAACTTTTAACCTGTGGATCTGGGTAATGGATAGTAATATCGAAAACTGTTTCGAAGTTCCCACAGAATACCACCTTATGGATGCATGTTTTGCTGTAAACTTAAATTAAAGAAATGCCCTTCCCCAGAATTGGTAATTACGGTACCCAAAACTCATGAACCTTCTGCGTCTTCTCAAGAATCGCTCATGAAGAAATGATGCTTTTATAAGCTGCCTAAGAACCACCACGGACCACACTTAATACAAAAGAACCAACCGATTTGTTCATTTTGCATGGTCTAGAAGAGTGTAATGATTAAATTTAAGTCTGTGATCGGTAGAACCCTAGATATGACCCCGTAAAAAACCTACGTTCCCGTGCGGTATTTTGGAATATACGAAAATAAAAATCAGTTTTCGTATGTATGACAGATATGACAGATCATCACTTGAGAACGGATCGACCGCTCTGGCTTATTTTTCTTTGCTTTTTTCCGCAATTGTCAAGAGAAAGCTTGTATGACAGAAATGTTTTGGAAAAACTACGAGAAAAGTCGAAAATTTGGACGGTATTTTTTTATGAAAATCTCAATGCAGGAAATGTGACGGTCAGTTCGACAGTGTTGCTGACACTTGGTTTCATAAAAAACGGGACGTTCAGTTTGACATGCTGTGGCATGTTTTCATAACAACAAACGCCGCTTTGAATATTCGTATTTTTCGAAAATGAGTAAAATTGGAAGTGATATGACTATATCTTTGGGGTGTTGCCACGATTGATGTCAGTTCGTGGTAGTTTCGAGTCTTGCAAAAGTTCGATTGAATTGATTTCATTTCGTGGTATATTTCTCTAGAAAAAATGACGGAACCTAGAGGTCGCGTACGGGCAACGCTAGCTGGATACGTGATCGTAGAGTTAATGAGACTGCCGATGAGCGTAGATATCGTTTGAAGGCAAATCGGATAAGAATTATCAATCTGCAATTAACACTTTCTCTTAAACCGGCTGCGAGAATGGACATGCTAAGCTATGCTGTGAAAATGTGCGGCTTTGTTTTCCTTTTCGCAGTGATTTTTACTACAAAACAGAAAAGATGTCTTATGGCTAACTTTATAATCCTACGTGTTTGTAGATTAAAGCCTTGCGAAATACTGTCATTAAAGCCACTAACCCTACAGATCGTGCAGCTGGAAAGATCTCTCTCATGCCCTGAATACTAATGTAATGATTCCAACCGATTTACTCCTTCACTTCGACTTCTATTCCCTATCAAGGTTCCTTTTGCAGTAACAATAAATAAGATCAGAGAAAGTGGGAGGAAGAGGTGGACAGGGAAGGGGGCAGGAAGTGGATACAAAGAAGGGGCAGAAGGATATCGAAAGGGAGATGAGGAAGCAGCAGACGGCTAGAGTAAGTGTGGGATAAGGGATGTTCAGAAGAACGCGAAATCCCGAAGATTGGCTAAAATTTACAGACGTGCGAAATTTGGCACGGACTTCAATGCGAGATGCCTTTAATAGGTTCCACAACGAAACATTGTCTCGAAATCTGGTAGAAAATCTGAAGAAATTCTGGTCGTATGTAAAGTACACAAGCGGCAAGACGCAGTCAATACCTTCGCTGCGCAGTCCCGATGGTACTGTTAACCGACGACTGTGCCGCTAAAGCGGAGTTATTGAAGGCAGTTTTCCGAAATTCTTTCACCAGGGAAGACGAATGGAATATTCCAGAATTTGAAACACCAACAGCTGCTAGCATGAGTTTCTTAAAAGTAGATAACTTAGGGGTTGCGAAGCAACTCAAATCGCTTGATACGGGCAAGTCTTCAGGTCCAGATTGTATGCCGATTAGGTTCCTTTCAGATTACGCTGATACAATAGCTCCCTACTTAGCAATCATACGCTCACTCACCGATAGATCTGTACCTACAGACTAGAAAATTGCGCAGGTCGCACCAGTGTTTAAGAAGGGTAGCAGGAGTAATCCATCGAACTACAGACCTATACGTCGGATTGCAGTAGGGTTTTGGAGCATATACTGTATTCAAACATTATGAATCACCTCGAAGGGAACGATCTATTGATACGTAATCAGCATGGTTTCTGAAAACATCGTTCTTGTGCAACGCAGCTAGCTCTTTATTCGCACGAAGTAATGGCCGCTATCGACAGGGGATCTCAAGTTGATTCCGTATTTCTAGATTTCCGAAAAGCTTTTGACACCGTTCCTCACAAGCGACTTCTAATCAAGCTGCGGGCCTATGGGGTATCGTCTCAGTTGTGCGACTGGATTCGTGATTTCCTCTCAGGAAGGTCGCAGTTCGTAGTAATAGACGAAAATCATCGAGTAAATCAGAAGTGATATCAGGTGTTCCCCAGGGAAGCGTCCTGGGACCTCTGCTGTTCCTGATCTATGCAAATGACCAGGGTGACAAAGTGAGCAGTTCTCTTAGGTTGTTCGCAGATGATGCTGTAATTTAACCGTCTAGTAAGGTCATCCGAAAACCAGTATCAGTTGCAAAGAGATTTAGAAAAGATTTTTGTATGGTGTGGCAGGTGGTAGTTGGCGCTAAATAACGAAAAGTGTGAGGTCATCCACATGAATGCCAAAAGAAATCCGTTGGAATTCGATTACTCGATAAACAGTACAATTCTCAAGGCTGTCAATTCAACTAAGTACCTGGGTGTTAAAATTACGAACAACTTCAGTTGGAAAGACCACATAGATAATGTTGTGGGGAAGGCGAGCCAAAGGTTGCGTTTCATTGGCAGGACACTTAGAAGATGCAACAAGTCCACTAAAGAGACAGCTTACACTACACTCGTTCGTTCTCGGTTAGAATATTGCTGCGCGGTGTGGGATCCTTACCAGGTGGGATTGACGGAAGACATCGAAAGGGTGCAAAAAAGGGCAGCTCATTTTGTACTATCACATAATAGGTGAGAGAGTGTGGCAGATATGATACGCGAGTTGGGATGGAAGTCATTAAAGCAAAGACGTTTTTCGTCGCGACGAGATCTATTTACGAAATTTCAGTCACCAACTTTCTCTTCCGAATGCGAAAATATTTTGTTGAGCCCAACCTACATAGGTAGGAATGATCATCAAAATAAAATAAGAGAAATCAGAGCTCGAACAGAAAGGTTTAGGTGTTCGTTTTTCCCGCGCGCTTTTCGGGAGTGGAATGGTAGAGAGATAGTATGATTGTGGTTCGATGAACCCTCTGCCAAGAACTTAAATGTGAATTGCAGAGTAATCATGTAGATGTAGATGTAGACATGGCGTGGGGAAAGCTGATGGACAGAGAGTGGTGGAGAAGGAGGTTGAAATAAACAGAGGGAGAGGGGAGGAGGAGAAGGACGGAGAGAGGGGAGAGAAGTAGATTAGGACGTGTATCCAATCCGTTTTGGGTAACTGCCCAGAGTTGCCGGGTTCGCTAGTACATTGATAAATCTTACTGTCGTGCAGGGACCGCTGACGTGGAGGTTTATATTGTTGAACTTAAGAGCAGCTTAGAAACCGAACATCGCTTTGTGAGAGAGTAAGGAAGACAGCTGGTAGATAGTGGGTCCGTGGCTCCGCTAGCGCTGGTACTCAGTGGTTGCGACTGTCCGATACAGCGTGTAACACCACCTCCGGCGCCCCCATTGGCTAGCCGCGTGTATCGCATACTTGCGCAGTAAGTATCGCGCGTTCGTATCTCGGTTGGCCGCCGTGCCGTATGATTCAGTGCTGACGCGGGCCTCGCTACACGCATTCCTACCGCCGGGAGTGAATCTTCCTCCCGCAGCGCGTACGCATTTGCACAATGGACGCGCCGCGATAAAATACCTGCTGGCCGGCGTCGGCGTCGGCAACTCAGACGGCGTACTGGCTGTCTTGATAGGGACGGACGCGCCTTCCGGCCGGGGGTCTTACACCCGCGGGTGTCTAGCAGAGGCCGCTATCAGTCGGCGGCAGAGGCTGGGCAGGCGGGTACAGGCTCCGGAGCTCGCGTGTTGCGTCGGGAATCGTCACATCTCTGCGGCAGTCGGCATGAAGGGGAATGAATAAGTGCCTCTTAACTTCCAGTTTAGCTGCTACGCACTAGCCGCTGCTGGTCTTACATCCGTTAAGTTTATCTCAAGTAATAAGTTTCGATTCAAAACTGGAGAGTTGTGACACAGCACAGCTGTATCGATTTTGGACTGTTTACACACAACTCAGCCTCAGAATACATCTTTCATTATGTGGCATAGTTGTCGATGCGATTATTTTGTAACTAACCTGTTACTACGGGTTATTACGTTATTATTGGGAATGTAAATACTTATTGCTTGTGAAGTTAACTTGAGAAGATTAGGGTCGCCACCGACTCTAACCATACAACTAATCGAAGGTTTGGTCGAGTCGGAAAATAAATTAATTTGATCACAGACCAAAAACTCACAAAAATGCATACGTTGTGAAGTCGCTCATAGCGGATACGATGTAATTAATAGTATTGCCCGTGCACTGTTCACGACAATCAAACATTTAAAATAAAATAGAAAATGCATGAACACTGCATAAGATCAGCTCCCAGAAAATAAGACTTAATCTAAAGGATTTGTTATGAAATACAAGGGGAGACTAATCACTGGACCTGTGCATAAGGAAACGCATTGGATGTGCTAGCGGGAAAACTACGAGGTGAGTGGCTTAGGTGCAAAAACATAATCTCTGAACACAAGAGAAAATTGTAGATAAAATCATTTATTCCTAAGATAAGGATGTGAGGCATGTACACGATTCCTGATAACACGTGGTTTGTGGAGACACAATTTCTAGGTATAGTGCCAAATTCTATCAATATCACATCACACAATCATGTTAACATTATCTAAAACAAACATGCGACTGGACAGTTAGTGATGCCGGTAGCCCAACAACTATAATGTTTTACCACGTGGTTGGCTCCCCACGGACGAAAGACACATAAAGCAAGGAAAATTTACGAGAAGACAAGGCTCTAAACATTTAGAAAGGTGAAAGCTTATGCAGGCACAGCTGAAGGCAAACAGACATTCACACAGAAGCGAGTGCTCACTTCTTATCGACACCTTTGTATGGCGCTCTTCCGGCGGATCCAAGTCTGACACAGAAATTTGCTAAAAGAAAAATCTGCCAAAGTTTTGCATTCCTTGCTGCGACAAGGCAAAGCAATCTTCCAGATTTGAAAAGCGAGACCAAAAGCTAACAGCTCTCCCCTCGCCAAGTAACAGCCCGCCACGCGGTCAGTCTAGCTCACCCTTCTTCGACTTTAGCACAGCTGTGGACGCTTCCCGTACCGGCGGCAGACTGCCTCCCGCTTCTCCAGCCTCTTCCACGCTCCGCGTGGCCCGGAAAAACCCAAATATGCCGTTTCCGCCACCAACCTAACGCAGGTGCATTTCTCACAAGTAGCGAAAACCTCTTTGCCGACTTGACCACTACGAGAGTTGGCTATTCTGTACCACTGCTGAATCTGTACGATTATCGCAGACTTTCTGCAGCAGACTACTCCACCGTCTAGCAACGTGACACACAACCACATTCATTCAAAATGGTTCAAATGGCTCTGAGCACTATGGGACTTAACATCTTTGGTCATCAGTCCCCTAGAACTTAGAACTACTTAAACCTAACTAACCTAAGGACAGCACACAACACCCAGCCATCACGAGGCAGAGAAAATCCCTGACCCCGCCGGGAATCGAACCCGGGAACCCGGGCGTGCGAAGCGAGAACGCTACCGCACGACCACGAGATGCGGGCCCACATTCTTTCAATCACGCCACTATGAGAGTAAGGAGAAAAGAGAAACAAGGAAAAGAAAGAGAAATGGTATTGAAAATGGGCTACCGGACTAATGAAAGGTGGCTACAGGACCCTTTCAATTTATCCTATACATTCGTTGCAGCTATTACGTTATCCGTTCCCTCACTTAATGCCACCGAGGCCGACGTAGTGATGCACCAGAGATACTGGTATAGGCATACGTATTCGAGTACAGAGATATGTAAACAGGCAGAATACTGCGCTGCAGTCGGCAACGGCTGTATAAGACAGCAAGTGTCTGGTGCGGTTGTCAGTTGTTAGATCGGCCACAGTTGCTACAATGGCAAACCGGCCTTTAAGTGAGTTTGAAAGTGGTGTTAGTTATAGTTGGAGCACGAGCGATAGGACACAGCATCTCTGACGTAGCGATGGAGTGGGGACTTCCCCGTACGACCATTTCACGAGTGTACGTGAATATCATGTATCCGGTAAAACATCAAATCTCCGACATCGCTGCGGCCGGAAAAAAATCTTGTAAGAAAAGAACCAATATGACTGAAGAAAATCATCAACGTGACAGAAGGACAACACTTCCGCAGATCGCTGCAGATTTCAATGCTGGGCCATCAACAAGCGACAGCGTGTGAATCATTCAACGAAACATCATCGATATCGGCTTTCAGAGCCGAAGGCCCGCTCATATACTGTCTATGACTGCACAACACAGAGCTTTACCCCTCGCCTGGACCCGTCAACACAGAATTAGACTCATGGAGGTTGCACCGTCTTCGCAGCGAAATGAAGGCAGTTTGCTTGTAGCCGTACGCGTTTCCTCCATTTATTTGGGAAGCATCATTAGTGCTCTGAAATACATGTTTCTTTTTATACATACAATAACCGTGTTATGTGATACATATAATATGCTGATATATTACATTTTGTTGTGTTTTTTCCTTGCTTTTTTAGGTTAGAAGCAACTTTTGTAGCACAAGTTCTGTATTGTAAATAGATCGTTCGGTGTTACATACGATTTCCAGCGCTGTCAACACGTAATAGTACCCGTGGTCTAGGGGTGCCGGCACGGTAGCTCGGCGTGTTCGGTCAGAGGGGTAGCTGCCCTCTGTAATAAAAAAACTGAGTTAATGGAACAACGACGAACTGAAACGGGTGTCTTGCGACATCCGCCCCGAGCAGATGCACCGAACTAAAAAACGAACAAAATGCGATTAAAAAAAAAGGGGGGGTAGCGTCTTTGATTCGTAATCAAAACGTCTTCGGTTCCGGGTTCGATCCTCGCCGCTGCCTAAATTTTGATAAATAATCAGCATTGGCGACCGAAGACTTCCGGCATAAGAAGTAAGCCTCATTCTGCCAACGGCCTTGTCAAAGAGGGCGGAGGAGCGGATAGAGGTTCAGGGCACTCTCTTGTCCTAGGGGTGGGAAATTGCCCCTAAAGGCGGAAGAATCAGCAATGATCAACGACATGAGGATGCAGAAGGCAATGGAAACCACTGCATTAAAGACACGTAACGTGTATCCGCAGGACATGTGGCCTGTAATTGAAGAAGTGTCATGATGATCTCTCCATTGGCAAAAGATTCCGGAATAGTCCCCCATTCGGATCTCCGGGAGGGGACTGCCAAGGGGGAGGTTACCATGAGAAAAAGATTGAATAATCAACGAAAGGGTAACGTTCTACGAGTCGGGGCGTGGAATGTCAGAAGCTCGAACGTGGTAGGGAAACTAGAAAATCTGAAAAGGGAAATGCAAAGGCTCAATCTAGATATAGTATGGGTCAGTGAAGTGAAGTGGAAGGAAGAAAAGGATTTCTGGTCAGATGAGTATCGGGTAATATCAACAGCAGCAGAATATGGTATAACGGGTGTAGGATTCGTTATGAATAGGAAGGTAGGGCAGAGGGTGTGTTACTGTGAACAGTTCAGTGACCAGGTTGTTCTAATCAGAATCGACAGCAGACCAACACCGACAACGATAGTTCAGGTATACATGCCGACGTCGCAAGCTGAAGATGAACAGATAGAGAAAGTGTATGAGGATATTGAAAGGGTAATGCAGTATGTAAAGGGGGACGAAAATGTAATAGTCATCGGCGACTGGAATGCAGTTGTAGGGGAAGGAGTAGAAGAAAAGGTTACAGGAGAATATGGGCTTGGGACAAGGAATGAAAGAGGAGAAAGACTGAGTTCTGTAACAAGTTTCAGCTAGTAATAGCGAATACCCTGTTCAATAATCACAAGAGGAGGAGGTATACTTGGAAAAGGCCGGGAGATGCGGGAAGATTTCAATTAGAATACATCATGGTCAGACAGAGATTCCTAAATCAGATACTGGATTATAAGGCGTACCCAGGAGCAGATATAGACTCAGATCACAATATAGTAGTGATGAAGAGTAGGCTGAAGTTCAAGACGTTAGTCAGGAAGAATCAATACGCAAAGAAGTGGGATACGGAAGTACTAATGAATGACGAGATACGTTTGAAGTTCTCTAACGCTATAGATACAGCAATAAGGAATAGCGCAGTAGGCAGTACAGTTGAAGAGGAATGGACATCTCTAAAAAGGGCCATCACAGAAGTTGGGAAGGAAAGCATAGGTACAAAGAAGGTAGCTGCGAAGAAACCATGGGTAACAGAAGAAATACTTCAGTTGATTGATGAAAGGAGGAAGTACAAACATGTTCCGGGAAAATCAAGAATACAGAAATACAAGTCGCTGAGGAATGAAATAAATAGGAAGTGAAGGGAAGCTAAGACGAAATGGCTGCAGGGAAAATGTGAGGACATAGAAAAAGATATGATTGTTGGAAGGACAGACTCAGCATACAGAAAAGTCATAGCAACCTTTGGTGACAGTAAAAGCAACGGTGGAAACATTAAGAGTGCAACGGGAATTCAACTGTTAAATGCAGAGGAGAGAGCAGATAGGTGGAAAGAATACATTGAAAGCCTCTATGAGGGTGAAGATTTGTCTGATGTGATAGAGGAAGAAACAGGAGTCGATTTAGAAGAGATAGGGGATCCAGTATTAGAATCGGAATTTAAAAGAGCTTTGGAGGACTTACGGTCAGATAAGGCAGAAGGGATTGATAACATTCCATCAGAATTTCTAAAATCATTGAGGTAAGTGGCAACAAAACGACTATTCACGTTGGTGTGTAGAATACATGAGTCTGGCGATATAACATCTGATTTTCGGAAAAGCATCATCCACACAATTCCGAACACGGCAAGAGCTGACAAGTGCGAGAATTATCGCACAATCAGCTTATGTGACATTACAGCCTTTATCACTGCGATTTTTAACATGTAAAAGTTTTTTTTTTCTGTATTCGCGTCAGTATGTGCGAACTTTTAACATATACCAATGAATGTTGTAACCAGATATCTTTGCCGCGCTCCTGAAAAGCGCAGAATATCACGATAGCTATAAACTGTTATACGCTGCTATCGATCAGTAAAAAAAAAAAGAAAACGATGCAGCTATGTTTCAAAATAACAATTGCCAATTTTTACTTCTGCAGGGAGCCGCGCCGCTCTCTAGCTGTTCTGTGAATGTGTTGCCAGTCGGACGCTATAGTATTGTGCTCCATACTGATATAATCATTTTATTGTAACTTTAAGAGTTTAAGTGATTAAAAAATATATGTAGCCACAAACAAGCGAGAATGTATATCATGAAAATTCGCTCCACCGCCACAATGGGTGGCCATGTTAATGTAAGTTTCCGTTTCATAATATAATACTTGAAGTTTATTTAATTTCAAAGAAAATCTCTCAACCTTATTTTCATTAATTATACTTGTGATAATCTTTCCTGTTTAAAAGATTTATGCAGCTTATGATCCAGCGTGTGTTCTGTCGGAACAGGAGGCTGTCGTGACGACATCGTTATAGTATTTATTCCAAGTTCTTTCAGTTCCGTTTATATGTTCGTACAAATCCAATTAGTTGGTCCCTTAGGTTTCTTTCATGTAACTTCTGTCTGTTTTCTCCGCGCGATCTTCCTCCGAAAAAAAAATTTCTCTTCATTTTTTAGTAATTTTCGATATCGCGAATGAGAAAAGACAGCCGCCTCCTGCTCCGAACGGAACACCACGACTTTTCTAACGTCGGAGAGTACCGCACGAATTTTCCGCTAAAAGGTAATAGAATTTCTTAAAGCTGGATCAGTTACACATGTTGCTGCTGTTCTCCGACAAATCTGGTGTGATTAATAGTAATTTATTCTGTCACGACAAAAAGAACCAATTTTATTTTTACCAAAGCAACAAAGCTTTCAATTAAATTACTAAAAAAAAAAAATCATACCAGATCTGGCGCCCGAACAGGGACTTGACTAAAATATTGAAAGTGTCACGGTACTAATATATGATTGTCTTATTTCATGTATCGCTCTTTGGAACCCAATGCTGCATAAAATTACGGATGAGCAATAAATATACGCAATATTGAAGGACGCGGTATTTACACAAATATCTTGGGATTTAATAAGACGCAGATTTGCAGTTTTGAAGACAACGCCGAGTGAGTACCAAATTTTCGTTTGCCATAGTTCTGTCTAAAGAGTAGCTCATTTGACCTTCAAATTCGACCTCACTGTATCCTTTCTGTAGCTTAACGTAAAAAACCACTTTTTTTTCTACGTAAATATTTGAACATTTTCTGTAACCTTGGACTATTTGTTTTATACTGTAGTTAGTATTCTCGTGTAAGTTCAAGATGGATGCCATGTCAGTGTTTTCTGTGTAACAGCGTTGGCAATCAATTGTTTCAACGGCGTTGACTCCATCTTGTCTTTTTGCTACAGACGTGTGTCAGTTATTACCCACGTAACATTAGACATTTGACGAACGCGCCGCGACTTTAACTTGCGCGGCAAGAATAATTGACAATCAGAATTTCAGTTGGCAGAACCCATTTTATGTTGGCAATAGTTGAATTTCATTATGGTGGACGGACAATCGAGCGCGAACTCTGCAGACGAAAGCGACGGCACTGTTAACAAACATTACCGACTCCGCTCACGCGGAACGACGGCCAGGACAGACGACAGACAAGAGGTAGCTAACGTGGACGACACTCAGCAGGATCACCCACCACCCCGATAACGGTATCAATTGACATTGTCAAAATGTTACAGGAATTGATACTAGACAGACAGGAGAGGGAACAGCGCGAACGTGATCGCGAACAACGTGAGAAAGACAAGAGACAAGTTTTTATCAGAGTTGAAAACGGATATGACAACACAGACTGACTCAGTTAAGAATGACGTAAATACCACCATTGATGCGAAAGTAGGTACCCTCACTACGCAAGTAGGCTCTCTCACAGCACAGATAGATTCGGTTAAGGGTGACGTCACGGCGCAAGTAACCACTTTGACAACACAGATAAGCACTCTGAATAACAAAATTGATAACATTGGTCAGAATCTCACAACTCAAATCGAAGCGTGTCGCAAAGAAACCGATTCGGTAAAACTTGCGTATAAAACAGTTGCACGACAGGTAGACGAGTTAGCGACAGCGGTAGCCACTGTAGAATCAAAAGTAAGTGCAATGGCGAATGACATTTCGGACCGAACTATTGAGGAAAGAGTTAACAGTAGTGTTGCTCCGCACGCTAAAGCACTTACCGAACATTACAAAGAATGGATTGATGTACAAGAGAAGCTTGTTGAGGAGAAGGTTACACGTGACTTGAAAGATGTTGTTAAATCCGCAACCTTAGACATATTATCTGCAGCCGGCAGTTCAGGAGACACTGTTTGTACTGAACTAGGCCAAATTAGACGAGTGTTTACCCGGGATTTGCCGGAATGGCGGAAGCAAGTAACAGATGAGATATCCGACCAGAAACAGCAAATTCAAACACTACAGAATGATAACCAGAGTGACGGGAAAAACTCACTACCTTCTGAGCCAGATGAACATCAATACCAGACAACACAACACACCACAGTACATCCCGCGACCGAAAAATGAATTTAACGATTCACACAACAACAACACTGAACAATTGACACTCACAACCCTCATGAAAGAGGAGAGTGTATTGAAACACAGAGTTTTTCAACCATTCCAACCGGAAAAGCGAAATATTCATCCAGTCGTTTTCCTAGAGAACTTTTCAGGAGTCTCTCCAGCTGCCTGGAATGACAAACAGAGAATACAATTCATTACCGGATACATACAAGGAGAAAGTGCTATATGGGGAACCGAGATGGTTGATAAGTGCAAAACATTTAGCGAGTTTGAGAAGAACTTTTTAAGAAAATTTTGGAGCACAGGTGTTCAGCAACGCCTACGCAAAGAGGTCTACAACGCCGAACCTTTCCATTCGAACAGTGGCGGACTTCGCCGGTACTTTGAAAAGTACTTGAGAAAGATACAATATTGGGACACTCCCATAACAACAAAAGATGTTATTATGATCCTTAAGTCAAAACTACCCATTTCCATACGCGAAAAATTAGTGAACGTGTCAGAGGAAGATCAGGACGCATTTTTATCCGTCCTTGATTCGCTCGATCTTATACACGAAGACGCGCGTGCGAGTGCTAACCGTAAGAACAACGCAGGCACGTATTCGAATGGAAACGGTAGTAATGGAAATGGTTCACACGAAACACAATACGGAAACAAACAGTACAATAACCGCAATAGAGGCCGAAACAATGGTTACCGTAATGGTAAACACAAAAACAAGCATTACGGCAACCAACGGTACAATCCAATATACAACACGCAACAACAGTATTACGGGAATGCCCCATACCAATCAAACAATAACTGTAGTAACTTCTACCAGAATGGGAACAAATACAAGGGTAAACGTTGCAACAATCAAAATTGCGGAGGTCAGCTACCTCCACCACAACCCTATGGGCAGCCACAACACCAGCAACAACAGCAATACACGCCTCAGCAACAACCATTCATGCAACAACAACAGTACACGCCACCACAACAGGACTTTAGATACAATAACAATAAACCAAGAAAACAATACAATCCACCGGTATATTTTACGCAGGCAAGTAATGTACCGATTTTTCAGCCTGGTAACCAAGTGCAGTACCAACAAGGGTTTGATACAAACCCACACACACAATGGGTAAAAAACCAGCGAGAATGGTCAAGTGATGTGAACTTGATTACATACAAAGGCAAGATTTACTGCACTTACTTATGAGGTATCTTCATGTCTTTTCTTCGAAACCTGGAGTAATACGTGACTACGAATATGACATGAAGGTCGCTCCCCATTCTAATTTTTGCAAGACAACGTACTCTGTCCCGTATGCAAGGCGCGAGGCTGTGAAAAATGAAATACGTAAAATGCTTAAGTGGGAGATCATTGAACCGTCAGACTCACCTTACAGTAGTCCGTTATTGCTAGTTGTGAAGCAGGATGGTAGTGTACGTATAGTTTTGGATGCAAGAAACATAAATAAAATAATTATTCCAGTAAGAACTCGACCTGAGGCTATGGATGAACAATTACAAAGGTTTCGTGGAGTAAAATTCCTCACATCGGTAGACTTGAGATCGAGCTACTGGCAGGTCAAGATGACATCACAGTCTCGAAAATATACAGCGTTTATATTTGCAGGTAGATCATACCAACTCAAAGTAGTTCCATTTGGTTTGAATGTGAGTTCAGGCGTATTCATAGCTGCACTTGATCATGTATTAGGACCTGAACTGTTGGATCGAGTAACAGTGTATGTTGATGACTTACTGATTGCTACGAAGTCTTGAGAAGAACATTTAGACATAATAAGCAAAATTTTCCAGAGGTTTGTTGACTATGGAGTCACAGCTAATCTACATAATTCTAAATTTGGCAAAAGCGAGATTAAATTCTTAGGACATCTTGTATCATCACAGGGAATTACCCCAGATCCATACAAACTAGCAGCTATTAAAAACTTTCCTGTGCCCTCTTCTAAACGCCAGTTGAAAGGCTTCCTCGGGATGACTTCCTTTTTCAGAAAGTTTATTTCGGACCAGTCGATGAACAGTCAAGCATTGCATGATCTTCTAAAGAAAAATACTCACTGGCATTGGACGCCAGAGTGTCAGGCAGATTTTGATCGCATTAAACAAGCACTTCTTAACAACAATATTTTGTTCCATCCAGACATGGATAAAGAATTCTGTATTTCGTCAGATGCTTCATTTCAGGGGCTTGGTTCTTGTTTGTTTCACATAGAAGTAATTGATGGAAAAGAAGAGATAAGAGTTATCAGCTTTGCAAGTAGGGTTCTCACAGAATGTGAGAGGTCATACTCGGTGACAGAGTTGGAGGCTCTGGCCGTTGTATGGTCCCTTAAAAGGTGCAATTACTACATCCAAGGTCGGAAAATTAAGGTCTTTTCTGATCACCAAGCTCTTAGTTTCTTGCTCTCGTGTAAACTTCTTCATCCTCGTCTTACACGATGGAGTCTCTTCTTGCAAGAGTATGATTTCGAAATAGTATACATCAAGGGTAAAAACAACATTATCTCGGATGCTTTGTCACGCATGCCGCAAGGACTTCCCGAGTCCAGTGAGCTTATCGAGCAGATGTCTAACTACCGAATTCTTCTAATGAAAGACCCACTACATAGAAAGTATTTCCTTCAGCTCTGCAAGCAGATGCGTATACTCCAAGAAACAGATCCCAAATGGCGTAAGGTCAAACAACTTCTTCTAACAAAACCCGATCACCACTTGTCCAAATTTTATAAACTACACAACGATGTTTTATTCCATCGAACTTCTCTTCTGGTAGATGGTGTGTGTGTATACCACACGCATACGTTGAACACCTTATCTGGTACGCACATCTTTCCTGGGGTCATTATGGACCTGAAAAATGCAAACGAAAGATTTCTGCGTATTGCTATGTACCAAACTTGCACCATCGAATCCACAAGTTGTTAAGTACATGTCTTATCTGCCAGAAGGCAAAACCCTTCAATCATTCGAACCTAATTCCTCTGAATCCAATTATTACTGAGAGACCAAATCAAGTTCTGGCCCTTGATCTCGCCGGCCCCCTGCCGCAAGGGAGGGGAGGGGTGAAATACCTAGTCGCATTGTTGAATCTTTTCACAAAACATGTGAGACTTTATGCAGTGAAATCATCCAGTGCACTTCCGATCATCCGTCGAATCGAACAAGACTATTTTCCTCGATTTGGCAAGCCGGAGGCCACTCTATCAGAGAATGCATCGAATTTCACTGGCAGACAATGGCGCAATTTTCTTGCCAGACATGGCATCAAACAAATACTTATATCTCGTTTCAGACCGCAATCTAATCCCACCGAACGTATCTTCAAAGAGTTCAATAGATTCATTCGAACCTACATACCTAATCGACAAACCCGTTGGATTGACTTTGTATCTTCATTCGAGCACATTGTCAACAATCTTCCACACTTCTCAACTGGATTTACACCTGCGGAATTAATGACGAGTCATCGGGAAAGAAATGAATGGTTAGATCCCATACCTAAAATTGTAGAACCAGAATTAGATTTAGATGCAAAACTTAGGCAAGCATTGGTATCCTTAGCTGTACAGGCGAATCTACGAAAGAAGTCTTATGACAAGAAGGTATCTAAGGCTCTTACATATGATATTAATGAAAAGGTGCTTTTACGGACACATTTGAAGCCATCGAAGTTGTTGAAAAGAAATCGGAAATGGAGGCTATTGTACGACGGACCATTTGTAGTAATTAGAAAACCACATACAGGATAATATCTAATAGCGGATCCAGCATCTGGCAGAATTAAAGGATTGTATCACCACCAGGATCTCAAGAAGTATAACGAGGCAAAGTAACAAGCAAAGGAACATTAGCCTAAGGTTTAACCTGTGAAACACTTCGGTATTCAAACACACCAATACGAGTACTCACACTTTGGCGAAAAACTATGGAGGCAATTGAAGTTTTGATTTATTATGGCGTACGAAAAGGAAAGCATATTTCATTTGAGAGGACAGATTCTCAGTTAGTTTTAAGTTAGTCATAGGTGTAAGCAGTCCAAGTTGGCTGTTGGCACTGAGGAATGCCGTTATTGGTGAAAGGAGATACGGAAGGAAGTAGCAGATTGCCACCTTCCAACTCCAATGAATATATATGTATGTGAAATATTAGGTTAAGCAATTCCTTTTTCAGCCCTCAAGATGGAATGTTAGTCTTTAAGTGTACAGAGTACAGCCTATTGCGTGTAAACTGTGCGTTATTGTAACACCGCCATGAACAATACCTTTTGTTAGCGCGATCTTTAGAATTAAACAGATTTGTGTAGCCAAGTGGTTGAACTGTCAAAAGCAGTAAATAACAGAGAGAGAGAGTATCACGTAGTATTTGATAGTTTTCAGGAGATTCAAAGTATCATCTACGAACAGTAAGCCTCATAAAGATTTAATAGCTAAGCAACAAAGCATTTCCTTTATTCTGTTTTACAACAGCTGTTAGGTCATGTAGTCGAGAGTGCCACTACATGGAAACATATACGTCGTACTGACAAGTCTGAAGTATTCCTGATGGTATACGTTTCTTCTTTAAACATGTAAGATGCACTAAAGTAATTAGCTATTTCACAGCCAAGCCCGACAATCGCCGAGAAGGAAACGTGAGAAACTAGAAAGCTGTCACCAGATATGACTCACATTATAATAATAAAACTAAGATCTGATATTAGATTGAAGAATAGCCACTTGAAGGCACACGTGACGCATGTCATGCATCTAAGGTCACAAAAATATCCTAGTGTAGTTGTGCTGGAATTTGTATGTGTATATAGTGTATTTATGTTCATATTTGATCCTCTCCTCTTCCACTTCTCCATCCTATCCCAAAAAAAAGTGAGGATTAGAATTTGACAGGCTCATCTGAGTGCTCTTTAGACGGTTGAAGTGGAAACGAAATTTGTGGGAGAGATCCGTTAGCGAAAGTTTTGTTCTAATCGCGTATCGCGAGTAGCAATGTTGAGAGATTATAATACATTCCGCGAGTAGCACTTGCAGCCAGTAACTTTATGAAGCATGAATTTTCCGGAGAGAAATGCATGAATATGCTCGACCAGTAGAGACAGAATTTGTTCAATCTGTGCTCTACATAAACAGTGACACTAAATTTTGAAGAGAAACGAAATAACAAGCTGCTTAAAAGATTTGTTTTAAGAAAAATTTTACCTTTGTAAAAGGGAGAGAGAATAACCGAAATAATCGTGCCTTGATGCACAAGTAGTGGTATTCAATACGCTAATCCGGCGTGGCGTGACTGAAAAGGTTAACAGAATTTTGTGACTGTAAGCAAACTTAAGAAATGTATGTATGTAATTTATGGACATTGTTTAATCTTGTAATGTATTTACCTGCGAGTAACTTGAACTGTGAACTTTGAAATCGCAATGTGAGATGGGAGATATGAATTTGCAGACACTTTAAGACGTTCTAAACAAAAATGCGAGTGATAAAGTGTACAAAATACGTGTGCAGTGACATGTGTACACGCAAGTGCAGGTAGTGACAGCGACCACAGCAAAGCATTTTGCAAACTATATGTAAAACGTTGGCTTCACTTATCTGTGTGTAAGCAGCATGGCAGGTCGCAGGGACTGTCGTGTGAAATCCTCGAAACAGACGGTGGTATTTTCTACCCAAGTTTTAGATACGCCGATCGACGATGGAGAAAGGACACTAGACGTGTGTTTTCCGCGTGTTCTCATTTTAGCAGAGCGCGAGTGACACACGTTAAACTTCATACGAGCATACACGAGCGCGTGTTGCACTGGACTAGTAACCGGCAACAGCGCGGAGCTGCTTGCAGTTGGACTCAACAATTAACATTTGAAACACAACCGACGCGCGCGCTGTGGAGGCGTGTCATTGACCTTAGAATGTTTTCCGTCTCACAACTACGCAAGAGACATTGCTAAAGCTATCACAGTGAAACTTAATTATGAACTTTATTTATTCTGTAAAAAGAGAAGTCTTAGCTTCAAATTAATTTCCATTTAATCAGTCACGTCGGATATTTTGCGATAGATAGTTAAATAAAGACAAGGCATTACTGAGCACTGAAACGTTAACTGGAAGGGAAGGTTATCAGTCCTGTCCAGAATCCTATAAAACCTTTACCTGTAAGTCTACATTATAGCACGAACCTAACACAGGTTTCTTTCTGTTTATTTGCATGTAAACGACATGACGCTTGATGCGAGACACTAGAGAGGCAACACGAGCGAACACAAAAAAGACGCTACCCAGGGTCGTGACCTCTCGGAAGACGCCGCTCACCGAACGAGAATAGATGTTGCAGACTCCGGTTAAGTGAGCGCGTGACAAATAAAAGTGTACAGTGTAGTGTCAAGTGAAACGTCCTGATTAACAACGACATTCTAAAAGAATCAAATGAAACAGATAAAAAACATTACGAGACCAAACAGGTCACAGACAATTTTAGAGGACTGTTTAAGTAATTATTTCAATGTATCTGTGTATGTTTGTCTACTGACATGTTTTGTTTTCTATATAGAGTATTATTCATTTATCTTTGTGTGTGTTAGACTTAAGATTGTTTTTTGTCATATTTTGTTTCACAGTAACAGCAATGAAGATAACAGTGCAAGGACACCTTACAATGAACTGAGAGAAGTGCCAAAGTGCACAAAAGACACTGAAAGACTTTATTTGTTTTCATAACTGTACTGGAAGCATAAAATAACTAGATGACAAACTCATTCCAATTTTATGTTAGAACGAAAGTAAACAGATGATAAAACACAGTAATGTCTTGAAACTACATGTGAGTCCTGATGATCCTTCCGGAATCATCATGCCTCACATGGGAGGCATTGTGACATTACAGCCTTTATCACTGCGATTTTTAACATGTAAAAGTTTTTTTTCTGTATTCGCGTCAGTATGTGCGAACTTTTAACATATACCAATGAATGTTGTAACCAGATATCTTTGCCGCGCTCCTGAAAAGCGCAGAATATCACGATAGCTATAAACTGTTATACGCTGCTATCGATCAGTAAAAAAAAAAAAAAGAAAACGATGCAGCTATGTTTCAAAATAACAATTGCCAATTTTTACTTCTGCAGGGAGCCGCGCCGCTCTCTAGCTGTTCTGTGAATGTGTTGCCAGTCGGACGCTATAGTATTGTGCTCCATACTGATATAATCATTTTATTGTAACTTTAAGAGTTTAAGTGATTAAAAAATATATGTAGCCACAAACAAGCGAGAATGTATATCATGAAAATTCGCTCCACCGCCACAATGGGTGGCCATGTTAATGTAAGTTTCCGTTTCATAATATAATACTTGAAGTTTATTTAATTTCAAAGAAAATCTCTCAACCTTATTTTCATTAATTATACTTGTGATAATCTTTCCTATTTAAAAGATTTATGCAGCTTATGATCCAGCGTGTGTTCTGTCGGAACAGGAGGCTGTCGTGACGACATCGTTATAGTATTTATTCCAAGTTCTTTCAGTTCCGTTTATATGTTCGTACAAATCCAATTAGTTGGTCCCTTAGGTTTCTTTCATGTAACTTCTGTCTGTTTTCTCCGCGCGATCTTCCTCCGAAAAAAAAAAAATTCTCTTCATTTTTTAGTAATTTTCGATATCGCGAATGAGCTCCGAACGGAACACCACGACTTTTCTAACGTCGGAGAGTACCGCACGAATTTTCCGCTAAAAGGTAATAGAATTTCTTAAAGCTGGATCAATTACACATGTTGCTGCTGTTCTCCGACAAATCTGGTGTGATTAATAGTAATTTATTCTGTCACGACAAAAAGAACCAATTTTATTTTTACCAAAGCAACAAAGCTTTCAATTAAATTACTAAAAAAAAAAAAAAATCTTACCAGACTTAACAGCTCATGCATCGAAGCCGCTTACAAGAATAATATACAGAAGAATGGAAAAGAAAATTGAGAATGCGCTAGGTGACGATCAGTTGGCTTTAGGAAAAGTAAAGGGACGAGAGAGGCAATTCTGACGTCACGGCTAATAATGGAAGCAATGATAAAGAAAAATCAAGACACTTTCATAGGGTTTGTCGACCTGGAAAAAGCGTTCGACAATATCAAATGCTGCAAGCTGTTCGAGATTCTGAAAAAAAGTAGGGGTAAGCTGTAGGGAGAGACGGGTCATATACAATATGTACAACAACCAAGAGGGAATAATAAGAGTGGACGATCAAGAACGAAGTGCTCGTATTAAGAAGGGTGTAAGACAAGGCTGTAGCCTTTCGCCCTTACTCTTCAATCTGTACATCGAGGAAGCAATGATGGAAATAAAAGAAAGGTTCAGGAGTGGAATTAAAATACAAGGTGAAAGGATATCAAAGATACGATTCGCTGATGACATTGCTATCCTGAGTGAAAGTGAAGAAGAATTAAATGATCTGTTGAACGGAATGAACAGTCTAATGAGTACACAGTATGGTTTGAGAGTAAATCGGAGAAAGACGAAGGTAATGAGAAGTAGTAGAAATCAGAACAGCGAGAAACTTAACATCAGGATTGGTGGTCACGAAGTCAATTAAGTTAAGGAATTCTGCTACCTAGGCAGTAAAATAACCAATGACGAACGGAGCAAGGAGGACATCAAAAGCAGACTCGCTATAGCAAAAAAGGTATTTCTGGCCAAGAGAAGTCTACTATCAAATACCTGCCTTAATTTGAGGAAGAAATTTCTGAGGATTTACGTCTGGAGTACAGCATTGTATGGTAGTGAAACATGGACTGTGGGAAAACCGGAACAGAAGAGAATCGAAGCATTTGAGATGTGGTGCTATAGACGAATGTTGAAAATTAGGTGGACTGATAAGGTAAGGAATGAGGAGGCTCTACGCAGAATCGGAGAGGAAAGGAATATGTGGAAAACACTGATAAGGAGTAGGGACAGGATGATAGGACATCTGCTAAGACATGAGGGAATGACTTCCACGGTACTAGAGGGAGCTGTAGAGGGCAAAAACTGTAGAGGAAGACAGAGATTGGAATACGTCAAGCAAATAATCGAGGACGTAGGTTGCAAGTGCTACTCTGAGATGAAGAGGTTAGCACACGAAAGGAAGAAGGGAATTCGTGACGGGCCGCATCAAGCCAGTCAGTAGACAAAAAAAAAAAAAAAAAAAAAAAAAAAAAAACACATGTATGTGTTCCTGGAGATGTATTTGTTGGTATTCATACTCCAGCTGGGCGATTTCTGCTGTTGTTTATACACATTTGTCACCTCGGTTGTTTCACTTTCACTTCCATTTGGTGATCAACATATGATCGTTTTCGGTGTGTAGTGATGCCTACTGTTATTGCATGTTTGTCTGCTTTTTGTTTCTGTTGTGTTTGATGTTTTTCATTTGTTGTGTGTGTGTGTGTGTGCGTGCGTATGTTTGTGGATGTATTTTGCAGTGTGAAAATGTTTCTTTTTTAATAAATATGAGTTCATGTTTGTATATGTGTGTGGTGGGCTTGGGAAAAGGGGGGGGGGGGAGACAGAGAAGAAAGAGAGAGAGAGAGAGAGAGAGAGAGAGAAAGAGAGGAGGGGAAGGCGATTCATTAACTATTTATCCTTTTTACATTTCGGTTTGTTATTGTTTTGGTGGCTAGCAAGATCAGGCAATTTTTGTTTATACGGATTTGGCCATTGAGTACTTTCTTTTCAATAGCAATGGCTCTTTGTATGTGAAAGTTTTCTTGAAATGTCAGGAGCATTTTGTTGCAAAAATTCACTCTGATAACTGTCATATCACATTCCATGCTGGATGGTTCATGTCCATGTTTCATCAGAAGTCCGGCGATGGTAGAGTGACTGTTTTCATATTTCCAACTTCTTATTTGTTCTTTATATCTAGTTTTAAAGTTCCTGCTTGTCATCCCCAGATGTACTGATTTACATTCTTGGCACTCTAGCTGATATATACCTGCTCCTTGGTATTTATCTGGTTTTTCTGTTGGTTGTAGATGTGATTGGAGTGTGTTTCTTGTTCTGTAAGCTATTTGTGATCCCTGTTTCTTTACTTTATTTGCAATCTTGTGTGTTGCTTTGTGTTTGTATGTAGGAGTGTACCACTTTTTTCAGTTATTCATGCCATGAGTGTTGTTGTTATGTGTTTCCGTGTGTGCTGTAGTGTCTGTGGGGTTCTGTGCTCTCTGCTTGTTTTGATTTCTCTTTAGTTGTGTTTTAATTTTTTTGATTGAGTTTTTGTACTATATGTGTGCTGTAACCCTAGTTAGTGGCTACGATTTGTATTGTTTGTAACTCTTTTTGTAATTTCCTTTGCTGACTGGGATGTTGTTTAGGATGTGTAACATATGTTGTAGGGCCGCTATTTTTTGATTTTACGAGTGGATGGATGAAGCATGTATGATTATGTCTGTGGCTGCTGGCTTTCTGAAGATCTCAATTCTGTGTTTATTGTTTCCTCTCTTTATTGTTATATCCAAGAGATGTATTTGCTTTTTTGTCTCTTTTTCCACGGTAAACTGAATATTTTTAGTATGTTGTTTATATCTGTATGAAGTTTATCAATTTTCTCTGCTACTTGATCTACCATACAGATTATGTCGTCCACATATCTGCACCAGCAAAAAATTTTTTATCCTTTCTTTGTGATGACTATGAGAGATTGTGTTTTGTATGTGGTTGATGAATATGTTTGCCAATATTCTTGAAATTGGAGATCCCATTGGAAGCCCATATTCTTGTAAATAAAATTCCTTTTCAAATTGAAAGTAATTTTGGGATGTGATTGCTTTGAGGGTGTTTGTTATTTCATTGATATTGTCTGCAGGTAGTTTGTTGTATGTCAGTAAGTTTTCTTCAACTAGCGTTATTGTGTCTGCAGTGGGTATTGAGGTGTACATGTTCTCTATGTCAAAAGAGATGAGTGATGGTGTTTGTGGGATGTGTAAGACTTTTATTTGTATTTTGAGTTCATTCGTGTTATTCATTGTCCTGCTGTTTTTCATTTCATAATGTTGCATTATGGTTTTGTTCATGTACAAAAATAGATAAAAATAGATAACCACTACATAGAAAGCTTGGTAGTAGAAACAGAAAACACCATAACAGAGGAAGAGAAAAAGTTGCTTCTAAGCTAAAAAAAGAAGACACGACAAAATGTAATATATCAGCATATTATATCTATCACATAATACGTTTATTATATGTATAAGAAGAAACATGTATTTCAGGCCATTGATGATGCTTCCCAAATAAATGAAGCGAAACGCGTATGGCAACAAACAAACTGCGTCCATTTAGGTGCATAGGCGGTATATACTTCCACGAATTTAAAGCAACTAAGGAAAAGACGGAAAACTGATAAAAATTCCATTCCAAATTGTAACCTGCGGATGGACGTGTTGGAAAATGCAGACAACCACACGAATCCATGGAATCTGCATGCCAGCAGGAGACTTTTCAAGCTGGTGGGGGCTCTGTAATGGTGTGGGGCGTGTGCAGTTGGAGTGATATGGGACCCATGACATGTCAACATACGACTGACAGGTGACACGTACGTAAGCATCCTGCCTGATCACCTGCATCCATTCATGTCCAGTGTGCATTCCGACGGCTTGGGCAATTCCAGCAGGACAATGTGACACCCCACATGTCCAGAATTGCTACAGAGTGGCTCCAGGTACACTTTTCTGAATTTAAACACCTCCGCTGCCCACCAAACAGCCCAGACGTGAACATTATTGAGGATATCTGGGACGTTTTGCAACGTGCTGTTCAGAAGAGATCTCAATCCCCTCCGACTCTTACGTATTTATGGACAGCCCTGGAGAATTCATGGTGTCAATTCCCTCTAGCACTACTTCAGACATCAGTCGAGTCCATGCCACGTCATTCTGCGGCACTTCTGCTCGCTGGGACGCCACACGATATTAGGCAGGTGTGTCTGTTTGTCTCTTCAGTGTATCAAACGAGATTGCTCGGTGGTTAAAGAACTAGTATCGCAGTCGCTAGGGACAACGTTCAAGGCCTCCTCCTGCCCCTTAGTCTTAGCTTCACTGTTATTTCCCTAAAACATTTTATTTGTCTCGAATGACCTCGATGCGATTGGCTGTGAAGAACCAATCTTCATTACAAAACCCTCTCCCTTACATAATTTTACAGCATCTTAGTTTTTCAATTGCTCAGGACAATTTGTACCACTTACACTGTGAGCCACACCCTTACTTTCATACTTTCAGAGATGTAAGCGTGCACAAAAACAAAACTAAGAAAAAGAAAAGTCTGGGAAACACGAGCCGTAAGGAGCATACCTTAATAGCTTTGAATATTTGTTCACAGTCGCTGATGTGAAGCTCATCTAGTGCTCATATCTCTTTAAAGTATACATTTCAGAGCCCATGTTTACTGCGCATTTTTTCTCGTTTTGATCCACACTACTTACTTCCGAAACGTAACGAGCAAAGAGCTTGCAGTGTAAGTGAGGTGTTACAGTATCAAAGACGAGCAATTGTTCACTTGCTCACAGCTCATAATATACGCCTTTTGGAGCCCGTGTTTACTGGACACTGTTTTTCTGTTCTTTTCCACGCTACCAGCTCTGAATATTAGTCGATGGAGCCCTGGCTCATCTTGTGTAGGTAATACGTTGTGGTATACGCAGGTGACTAGTTTTCGTAAAATTCTGCGTAGTGTAACAGAGGACATTTTAGTTTTTAATTTGCACATCAGGCATTATTCTTCGAAGATCTACGAGTCTTTTTAGATTATTATGGCATGAAGAGACGCACTGACGTAAGTTATTCTTGTAAAGCCTGTTTTCAATATAGCCCACATAATCGTCTTGAGAGATTTACCAACTGCACTGATATTTAAGATAATTCTGATTTGTTGTTCAGTCTCAGTTGCACAGTTTTAATTACATTAAAAAGGTTCAACTGACACGGAACAATAGATGAGAATTATCTTAAAAAAGCATGTTTTCATCTACAAAGAACACTAGAGTGCTTTTGTCACCAACACTTCTAACTTTACAGAAATCTTATTAATTGTTAAACACGTAAGTAATGTATTCGAAGGGCCGTTAAAGAATGTCATTGGACTTTGCAAGTTCGTCGTTTTTTTGCGCTGAGCTCTATTTGTCTTTCCGTTCAGATAAAGCATTTTATGTTAGTATGACATTTGGTATATTACATAGCGTACCATGATCTAATTCTTAGCTTTCTGAGAAAAGTGTTCCAGATTGACTGCCCTATCCCCTCACCCAAAGTTATTAGTGAGCTTGAAAACAAATGCAGTCACTGGTGGAGAGGGAGATGCGGAATACATGCAGATATGTAGAAAATGATACGAACAATATTTCTGTCCCCTAGAACAGGAATCCTAGGAAGTTGTTACAAATACTGCTGTTAAAAGTATTTGAAAACTCAGAAATCATATATCGATTGTCCGCTGAACCACTTGTAGCTGCTTCTAATTTTCTAAATCTGGTCCTAAGCAGATACTTACATAATGTAGTAGCGAACAGCATTTTTTTTAAATTCTTAGTGAAATAAATTAACTTTCGAACTACTTAAAACTTAACGAAACTAGCATTTTTGCCAAGTGAATTTTTGCGTTATGTAGTGTGGGCTTGGTGATAGAAATTTTTCCATCCCATGAATGCTTTCACCTGTTTGTTCTTGTTATCTAGAATGTTAGTATACGGAGGGCAGCGCTTTACGTTACCATTCCATTTTATTTCTAATAGTGAAAATGAAGACAACCATTCTTCGTCACACCGTTCGTGGTATGTAAGATTGTGGCGCTTCTGAGTGAAATGTATCACATCAGTTCTTGGTGGATAGCTATACATTACCAAAGAATAGATCGAGCGAGGTGATGCAGTGGTTTGCACACTGGACTCGCATTCGGAAGGACGACTGTTCAAACCTGGCCTTTGAAAGGGTACGGTCGACTTCCTTCCCCGTCCTTCCCTAACCCAATGGGACCGATGGCCTCGTTGTTTGGTCCCTCCCCAGAATCGACCAACCAACCAAAGGATAGTCTCGCAATTACTAAGTGTGTCCGCTCCAAACATTAAGTTCAAAATGGCTCTGAGCACTATGGGACTAAACATCAGAGGTCATCAGTCCCCTAGAACTTAGAACTACAGAAACCTAACTGACCTACGGACATCACACACATGCATGCCCGAGGCAGGATCCGAACTTGCGACCGAAGCAACAGCTCGGTTCTAGACTGAAGCGCCTAGAACCGCTCGTCCACAGCGGCCGGCAAACATTAAGTGTTAAAGCATTTTGGAAATAGAGCATATTTACAATACGCGTTTCTTCAACGTAAATGTTACTTCCTTTCATCTGTTTCTTTTGCCTCCTAACTACTTGATTCTTCCTTACCCTATCCCTACCTTTCTCTCTCCTTCTGTCTTTCTTCTCTTTCTTTAAATGCAAAACAATACCTGGGGATACTACACGTCTCTTCTCGATGAAACAAATGACGAAATATATGAAAAGATTCCTAGAGGAGAAAATGGTTGATTACTTTTCATGGGGAAAATGCATTTGTCCATATCGATGAATAATGGATAACTGCGAGGTTTTAAAAAGTTTTTGGAACATCCATAGTATTCATCACATTTTACAGGCTCTGATTTTCACAATTCTTACATTTAACGAAATTTTTAGCTGGAAATTCGACTGGGAGGCTATGTAACAGAGCTCAGCGGTCGCAGATAGATAGGTTGCAGTCCTTACAGATTCACTTGTTATATAGTATTTAATTGATTAGCACTGGAAAAAATGCATTGTTCTACTACGTCACTAAGTCAAAAAGTAAGTGTATTTTGATCGGAAGTCTAGGTCCAGAGCCTTTCACGCTGATCTCGTACTGGTTCAGGGAGCACTAGTAACGATACGTCGTTCAGATTTACCGTAAACCAGGAACACTGGCTATTTCAACAAGATTTTTCCGATTTCACTAGTGTATGCTCTAGATGAATGAAGGTAGAAACTGGAGCAAATTTTAAATTATGTTTGATGATTCACAGATGCACAATTTACCCTCCACCGCATGCATGACGAATATCCAGAAGACCGTCAAACTTGACCCGTACTTTTTCGAGTATGTTTGGAATTTCTACATTCACTGCTGTTGCTACACCCAAAGTTCTTGAACGACCAAGATCTTTCGCCCCCCTCCAAAAGAAAGAAAAAAATTGTATACCCTGGCGCCCCTCACGACCAACCTATTGTTGAAGCACCTCTTTCTTTAGAAATTGTGTTACGTCCAAGCTCCAATGTTGGTGTGCTAAGTCCTGTTGGAAAATGAATAATCGTTGAAAGAGTTGTTTGTTGGAATAAGCTGTTTCGAGCAGGTCCCAATGTTGGGATGCTCAGGCAAGTTGAAAAATAATATTTTCGCTGTGTTCTCGCGATTGTGGAAAACAGCCATATCTCCAGTATCTCCAAGATATTCAGGTGTCAGTGAACGAATTAGATACACCAAGATGGCACCTATTGACAACCAAATGAGCTGACGGGAAGGACAGACGTCCATAAGGGTGAATGTGCGGGGAGAGGCACACGTAGTGCAACACAGTGCAATCTGATCTGCAGTCATACAGTTCCGTACTCTACCGTCAAGCTGGACCTGCGTATCTGCCATATGATGAGCAAACGCAATTGACGAGGAGTAAAAGGTCACCTGTACCGACAAATTTTACGCTAGTTGTGGAAGATACACATTTATCTAGTTGTATAGTGACCCAAGGTTACATTTTATGTAGATCTGAAAATACATATTGTTGAACATTAGTTATGCCAGCCAACATAAAAAAACAGAAGGTTAGAAACTAATGCAATATATTCGTCAGTATGATTAGAGGTGCAGTTTTTAGTTTTTCAGGCAAACAAACTGTTAAAATCTGATTTGATTATCCGTTTTCTAAAGTTTTTTTGTTAGTTATTTTTGCCGCCTGACTCTATTTCCGATTTTATATTTGCAAGTATCAGTTTCAAGTAAACAGTAGCTATACTGGAACATGAATAAATGTTTTTAGTATTTCTTAACTTTCTATTTTTATCTCATAATTTGTCGGGTTTACGATAGGTTGGAATATGGAATATAATAAGAGTGGACAATTTTAAGTACCTTAGCACCTGGTTGAACGGGCATAATGGCCTAAAACAAGAAAATAACCAACGTATTGTCAGTATTTCAGTCTGAAGTTGATAATGCCATCAAAAGATCTGTCAGTTTAGAACGAACTTTAAGCCTATAATGGACCAATAGTACCAGTATTGTTCTATGGGACATAAGCGTCAAGCATCACAAAAAAGATGAAGAGGGCGTGCTGATCTTTGAACGGACGACCAGTCTGCGAAGACAACACATGGAGAACATAGAAAGAACCAGGAACTGTACGACCTAATGAAACATCCAAACATCGTGCAGAAAATGAAAGCCGGGAGAATAGGTCTGGCAGATCATATTGCCAGAAACGTGCCTTGTTAAAGCTGTGCTTGTGGGAAAACACAGTACAACCCGTCCAAGAAGTCTTCCATTGGAAGACCAAAGAAGCAATGTGAAGATGAACTGTAGAAGGACCACCAGCAATTGTGTGACCATAAGAACTGCACCCAAAGTGTACGAGATCGCCATCTATGGAAGAACAATGTAAGGTCTGTGCCAGATCTTCAAAGTCCGTGATCGCCGATATGGTGATGATTTTTTTCAGACACTCCGAATTTACATACTCATATCATTATTTTCGAGCTATTGACCTGAAAAGCTGGTATCCGTATTCATGCCAATAACTTAAAATCTGTACCTTGCTTGTACTATTCAACGTTGCTTATCGCTTGGGTATCCAAGTAATCTACCCCAAAAATTTTATCGTGTTACCTTTAAATCGTTTGAGAAGTAAGTTCTTTGAACTTCTTGTCAAATTTAGTTCGTGGACACAATGTGTTCTTCCGAAATAGCTGTATGGAAGTCTTAGAATCTTGCCGTCTTCCGTAAAAATTTCTGTGGACGTCCATGGTGCGAGGGTTAACTTTCAGTCTCCACCCATAAATTAATATCCACCCCAAGTTTTTTTTTTCATTCATGAAGAACATGAAATCGGATGACTCTTTTTCAAACACCTTGTACTTTTTTCTAGCTCGAGGAAGCCATGGCACATATGCGAGGAAGGGAAGGTTGATTAGGTTGCGACATGCAGAACACGATAAAGTCATAAGAAAGCGAATATGAATTGACTGAGTAAGACGTCGATAGCGTTGTTGACAAAGGAAGCCTCTCGTGATTCGCGTTACTCGTTTTAGGTAAACCACGGAAAACTTACTCCAGGTTGAACAGTTGGAATTTTCAGCGCTGATGTTCCTGAGAGTGAGTTCAATGCTGTCTGTGGGTAGCGAACCTCCTCCGCCCTTCGCCGTGCATTAACAACCGTGACCCTGTTCCCGGAAAGAGTTACTGGAGGAGCCGCAGTTATTGCTGGTCTTTGATTCATTAGTCACGAAGGATCAGCACACATTTCGGCTTGCTGCAATTAAACGGGGCGACTGCTCCGATGAGAAGGCGCGGTCCCCTCGCGTCTCTCAGCTGAGCCCTCGTAATTGCACCCGTAATTGCATTCTGTCCTGAGCCCTGTCACTCAGCCCGCCCGCAGCTTCAAACACTTGCAGGCCCCTTGCCTGGGAATGAGGTACCTTAAGATTTTCCACGGTACTTACGCTTAGGCTAAATTACTGGAAACATTAACAGAGCAGCGCGTTCTTTGGTGAAATTTCCATTTGTATGTAAGATTTTACTGGCAAAATAATAAGAACTAAAAAAAAATTAGCTTCACTACAAACAGAACAAACAAAACTGAAAGAACCAGAGGTTGTAATTCTGTCAGAGACAGCAAAGGACTTGGAAGAGCAGTTGAACGGAATGGACAGTGTCTTGAAAGGAAGATATAAGATGAACATCAACAAAAGCAAAACGAGGATAATGGAATGTAGTCAATTTAAATCGGGTGATGCTGAGGGGATTAGATTAGGAAATGAGACACTTAAAGTAGTAAAGGAGTTTTGCTATTTAGGGAGTAAAATAACTGATGATGGTCGAAGTAGAGAGGATATAAAATGTAGACTGGCAATGGCAAGGAAATCGTTTCTGAAGAAGAGAAATTTGTTAACAACGAGTATAGATTTAAGTGTCAGGAAGTCGTTTCTGAAAGTATTTGTATGGAGTGTAGCCATGTATGGAAGTGAAACATGGACGATAACCAGTTTGGACAAGAAGAGAATAGAAGCTTTCGAAATGTGGTGCTACAGAAGAATGCTGAAGATAAGGTGGGTAGATCACGTAACTAATGAGGAGGTATTGAATAGGATTGGGGAGAAGAGATGTTTGTGGCACAACTTGACTAGAAGAAGGGATCGGTTGGTAGGACATGTTTTGAGGCATCAAGGGATCACAAATTTAGCATTGTAGGGCAGCGTGGAGAGTAAAAATCGCAGAGGGAGACCAAGAGATCAATAAACTAAGCAGATTCAGAAGGATGTAGGTTGCAGTAGGTACTGGGAGATGAAGAAGCTTGCACAGGATAGAGTAGCATGGAGAGCTGCATCAAACCAGTCTCAGGACTGAAGACCACAATAACAACAACAACACAAACAGACGAATATCAGGATGAATAACAACGATAATTACGTTTATATGTTATCGCTGTGTCATGGGAAATGGAAAATGCCGTGTGGCTAGGGCCTCCCGTCGGGTATACCATTCGCCTGGTGCAAGTCTTTCGAGTCGACGCCACTTCGGCGACTTGCGTGTCGATGGGGATGAAATGATGATGATAACGACAACACAACACCCAGTCCCTGAGCGGAGAAAATCTCCGACCCAGCCGCGAATCGAACTCGGGCTGTTAGATATGATATTTCGTCGCGCTGACCACTCAGCTACCAGGGGCGGACGCTGTGTCATTCAGGCCATAGCATTTCAAACAGACGGCCTGTTTCAGATTTCCAACCAAACGAAGTTGGATGATACCTGAGGAATAATTTCGATAGTTAAGTTTATATTTTACATTGTATTTCATATAGTGTATCGTTATGTCAATTGAAAAGCACTCTTGTAGCTCAAAGACAATCTGTCCAATGCACTCGTATGCTTTCGTTGGGTGGTAGAGCTTATCTGCAGGCTATGAAGTTACATTGAATATGGAACTATGCCGATCAGTCAGACGACAGGACTGTTAGTTTCAGTTCGAATAGGACCACGTGGTAAGCACTAACTTTTGCTCAGACAATAAAAGAAAATAATAATAATAAACATAACTTGTAATGACACTAGTCACATGCCTCATTAGTTCACAAGTCGACATCTGACATTCTGGGTTGAAAGTGAGGTACGACCGTTTTCTGTTTCTATATCTTGAAATGCGTATAAAAAAAGACCAGTGTACTCTCCAAAACCGTTCTTCTCTTATATAAAACAAGCATTGAAATTCAAATTTTTTTTCCAAAACTCGACAAATTATCGTAAGAGAACGTTCCAAAGCTCGACATTTTCACTTAGTTCCTGTCAGCCATTACAATTTTGTTATGCACCGTGATAGCCTGTAAAGTTCCGAAACTCGATATCTTTTGACGTGGAGTGTGTAGCTTTAAGATAACTGATATTTATTTTACACTAGTTTATACCATTACATCTTCATTGTGTGCTTTTCACTGGAGGGAACTTTAACAATGTAGTATTAGCTCAATGTCGTATTATTATGTTGCAGTTATCACCATATCCGCACTTCGGTATATTGATAATTTTCACTTATGGACCGTCTGACAGCAACTGAATAAAACACAATTTTGGTGCCATACGCGTTTCGCCTTTATTTTCTGCAAGGCATCATCAGTGGCAGGTTGCGTAGACAGTTTCTTACATATTACGCTCCTGTTGCATTTTTGGTGTTGTTCTTCTTTCTATGAGCGCCAATTTGCTGTTTTGTCCACATTCCACAGCACTATGCAGTGAACGCTTGTTTTAATGCAACAGGAGCGTAATATGTAAGAAACTGTCTACGCAACCTGCCACTGATGATGCCTTGCAGAAAATAAAGGCGAAACGCGTATGGCACCAAAATTGTGTTTTATTCAGTTGCTTTCAGACGGTCCATAAGTGAAAATTATCAATATACCGTAGTATTACGCGCAACTGAGGAGGACAGGACCACAAAAGTTGAAGATATCCGCACTTGTCTATCGTTTCTCAAAGAGACATGGTGTGTTATCCTGAGCTTATAAAATGGAATGCCATGTACAAGAGGCGTCACCAGCAAAGCCAGGACATGGAAGGAAGACAGTCTGTGATACCACTAAATGGACAAAATATAGGAACCAAGTACAAAGGAAACTGCCAGGTAGCAAAGCAAGTCTTACAACTAATCTAAAATAATTTTTCTGGACAACTCCGTCTATTACATACACTAATTTTTAATTAAAAACAGACAGCCTCTAAAATAAACTGCAGTTGCATGAGTGGGACTGTAAAATAATAAGTTCGTTAAATTTAGGGCAGTGCAGCATTTAAGAACTTGTAAATGGCCAACAATCAACCATCCAGGGAAACTAATCATGTAAGCTTATCCTGTGAACTGTCTCGTTCCACATCATTTCGATAAAAATAATCTTTCAGAAGGTCTACGAAATATGTAACTAACTTATCAAAGTAACAGAACCATTAGTTGATCAATAATAATTCTGGAAGTATTGGCTGCAGATCGAAGAAAGACATCAATTTATTATACAATAACAATTACTACATCAGCTAAGTTAGTGTTTATAGCTTGGAACTCGGAGCAGTTCATTTTTAAACTGCCTCCTACTCCTCGTCTGCCATAGAAAATGCAACAACCAGTTCAAACAGTTTTGTGTGTGTAATCGGCAGCATGTCAGTTTGGATGTCGTATGTCAACACAAGGAATGCCCCACAGGTAACAACTAGTGAAAAAGTCACCTTTATTGCCCTATTTTTTTTTTTAAATGTCACAATATCTCAATATCTTTCACGTTTGTGAGATACCACTTCACTCCACTGTTTTTGTTTTATTCTGTTGCTTTGGTGTTACAAGCAATACAGGGTAAACTCAACGACAAAATTTCAGTATTTCCTAAGAGACTATTTCCTGAGTATTTTGGCTTTAGGGACCCGTGGTCCCGATATCTCATTACAGTGTAGTAATGTAAATGTGTCTTACTCAATTTGGTACCCCAATTACTATTGTTTCTGTGATATTATCTTCATAACCGGAAGATACTCTGCAATATACTATCACGATAATGTACAATAGAAAAGTCAGAGTACTCAACAACTCTCAGACGAAAAAACCCGAGGCAGAAGCAAATTTGAAGGCGAAGGTAACAATGGATAAAATTGTTGGCAACTCCAGCTTGACTGAATGGAACAAGTTTGTTTTCATTGCATACCATCAGCACTGAAACTCTTCCACTTACACTAAAATATTCAGAAAATATGCCTAGACAACTACCGAAATTTTTCGCTGTGGTTGGGGTTGACCGTATACAAAAAAATGTTTTATAGCAAAATGAATGAAATTACCAGTGCAGAGAGAACACGAATCGGGACAAGAGTCTGACTGTATTTTGGTCTTATTGCCAATGACTCTACAAATAAGTCACTTTCCGTTTAAACAGATTTACTAACACCAAATATTTTGCCGCTTTTATTTCTTCCAGCCATTACTAATTACTAACACTAACAATGTCAACGTATTATGAGGGGGGGGGGGGGGGGGGGGAGGTACTTTGTCCACCACACAAACTTAAAGAAACACAAATTTAGTTAATAGTTATTAACTTTCATTAACAACATCGTTTTTGGATAGATACTGGCTCATAAGCTGGGTCCAGAACCTGAAAATATCTTTGAACACAATTTTAGTAGTACATGCGCATTTCCGTAATATGTGTACAGGGAGGAGTGAAGCCTTATGACCATACAAAAAATTAAAAGAAAATACGGATTTCAGTAATGGTGTTGCTTAAAGATATGTAGATGTAGAAGATATGAATTTGCTGCGAAAAGTCACATTTGCTACTAAGACTTACATTTCTGTGTTACGTTTTACTGAGAAATTACAAATAATTGTGGAATATTCTATAAGAAATTATTACAGCCGGTAAATACTTTTCGAAATTTTAAAATATGATTTACACGATTAGATAACAACATTTACAAAAGGTGGGTATAAAGTACCGCCCCTCTCTCGGCATAAAGAGGCTTAAGATATTTCAGTGGTAGCCTTAACTCCAAAACAAGGTCCTGCTTACTATAATTCTACTCCTGCCTATGTGCGTTTTTTGGTTGTTTTACCGGTCGATTCCTGAGAGAGAGACTTTTAAATGACGACCACTTGTAAATCCAGTCTGCTGTGGCTCCGTGCAAGATGTCGGAAACACTGCTGTTATACGAACACCTCACTTCAAACCGCCGGCAGGGAAAATCCTTCCGCGAGAGTAAGCAAAATGCAAGAGGCACGCCGGCTCTGTCGCTGGAGGCGAAGGTCAGCGGCGAACGTGTGACGAAACGAACAATGAATGGATCGGCACCCAATAATTAGTGTGAGATTAAAGGAAGCCGCCACGTGGCGACTGCGCGCCTCGTCCTTTTGTGCGTGGCGCGCCGCGTTCCCACGGAGGCTGCGCGGGGCGGGGCGGGGCGCGGCTGCGCTGGGGTCCCGGGATCGATAAGCCGCGCGCTTCTGATTCGACGTTCAGTGCGGCTGCACAGGCTCCTGGTGTACGTTTACAACGAATGCATAGGGCTTGCCTGTGTTGCGTTCAAAATAACTCTTCAAAGAAGACGTACTACTGCATAATGATGCAGATCGTCTTATTACTATTTTTAAAAGGCAGCGGAAGTCCCTATTTTAACTGTAAACAGCTGTATTCATAATAGTGAATGTCGTAGTCGGTCGCTCTGAAAATGCACTGACGGAAAAGAAAACAACTAATACACAGTAATGGATTTCCGGTAATGCATTTGTCTGGGTCACAGGGTAACGTAAGCGCGAGGTAAGTAATTGCAAATGTGAAATGCTGGTACATTAACAACCTACGTAGCTGTCAGAATGTTGAATGCAAGCCTGCGTTTGTGCGTGCATTATGTTGTAAAGATGCCGGATCTTAGTTTGTGGGATGGAATTCTATGCCTGTTGCACTTGGTTGGCCAATACAGGGACGGTTAATGCTGTTTCTGAACGATGCTGGAGCTGTTGCCCACTAATTTCCCTTGTGTGCTCGAATGGAGACAGATCTGGTGATCGAGAAGGCCAATGCAATATGTCAACACTCTGTAGAGTACGATAGGTTTCCACGGTGGTATATGGGCGCGTGTTATCCAGTTGGAAAACACAGACCCCCTCCCCTCATCCGAAATGATGCTCTTGAATGGCGGAACAACTAGTTGCACAACCAAACTACCGTACAAATTTGCAGTCAAATGCCAATGTGCGAGTTATAACCACAGGAGTGCTCCTCCTGTTATACGAAATCGCACTCCAGACCCTAATTCCAGGTGCAGATAAAGCGTGTCTGGAACAACTAGAGGTTGGTTGCAACCCCTCAACTGGTCTCCTCCCAGCCAACACACAGCCATCACTGACACTGAGACAGAACCAGCTCTCATTAGAAAACACAACAGACCTCCACCATGACCTCCAGTCAGCTCTCGTTTGATACCACAGAAGCCGCAAAAATGGCGGTGGTTTGCGGTCAGTGGAATGAACGCCACACGGCGTCTGGCTCGGAGCGGTCCTTGAAGTGATCGATTTGTAAGAGTTCGTTATGTCACTGTGGTGCCAACTGTCTCTCAGATTATTGCTGCAGATGCAGTACGATGCGCCAGAGCTATAAGCCGAACACGATGGTCTCCCCTCTCCGTAGCGCCACTTGGTCCTGAGCCCTGTCTTCCTGCAACCGTACATTACCGTAACCACCACTGCCAGCAATCATGTACAGTAGCCACATTCCTGCCAGGTCTTTCTAGCATATCGCAAGAGGTATATCCGGCTTTCCGTAGCCCTGTTAGACGACCTCGTTCAAACTCAAGTTAGATGTTGATAATGACGTCCTTGTCGCCTTCCAGGCATTCTTGACTAACATCAACACGTCATGTCCAGTCTTTAAGGTAACCAAAAGGCTCACTATCGTTACAATGTGTATTTAAACCAAAACTGATTTTCATTCTCGTATTGGTGTTACTGTGCCTCCCTTATGCAACTGGCCTCAAGTTTGAATAGATATCTTCTTTCAGAGGTAGAAATACTTTTACCAACTTTTGTTTATGTCGCACAACTCTTCTTGCGTTGCGATATTCTTTTCCCAGCAGGGTGTATGAATATCTAAAAATGAGACAAATCCATTAAAAAGTTCGTCCATCTCCTTAGCTCAGTGGTCAGGGCGTCTGATTGCCATGCAGCGGGCCTTGATTCGATTCCCGGGCGGGCCGGAGATTTTCTCCGCTCTGGGACTGGATTTTGTGTTGCATTCATCATCACACGTAACTCGCTCAAAGATGCGCCATCTGAAAAGACTTGCAATACAGCGGCCGAGTTTCGCCAGCTGGGAGACTTCCAGCCATCAATGCCATACTACCATCTTCAGTAGGAAGTTCCAGAGGTGACTTCTTTTATTTTTTCTTAATGTAGTAAAGATGTGGTTGATATGCATCCAGTGTGCGTCGTAAAATATAGCTTACGGGAATGCAGTTAAAATAAAATGCTCTGTGCTGTTGAACATCAGATGATGTTTGCTCCTTGTAAGATCAGTGCTTTCAGCAGACATAAGTGGGTTGGTCATAAAGTTTTCACTCCCACCTGGAGGAAACGAAGTTACGTTATTAATTTTTTGTTTTTTTGCAAGTTAATGTCTCTAGTCTTGACATACATTAAAGATGGCTCACTGCAGCACCGTAACACGCTACCAGAACAACAAAAGCAAAAAGCCGCAGCACACTGACATAGTAGAGATGGACTGTCATTTTATTTTATATCCTCTAACGGTGTGCTACAATGCTGTGGCGCGGGAATGTCAAGTGTGCGCAAGACCGCACTCATGCACCTGCGAAGATTCAAAACATTAATTGGTAACTTTTATGTTCTATTTAATACTCAGAACTTATCACTACCCCTCGTATTGTCCTGGGTTGCCAGTATAATTCTAAGCGTCGGAACATATGATGGAACAGAGTGTAGTGGTTCTGTTCTTATTCTACTACAGGATATTCGTAGATCCTTTTGAACTGGTGTATTTGTAAATAATAATTTTCGTAGTTTCTGGTAATATTATGAGGTGAAATGAGACGAAGTAAGAGTAAATGAATTTAATTCCTTCCTTTCTGGTTATTATATTGATTTTTTCACTACAAACGATTCCAAACTACCCCTTTCGGCCCTGCGAAGAAATGGATCAAGTTATTTTCTATAATTTCTGCTAAGACCTTTATTTCATTTCTTAATTTGAAAATTTCAAGTCCAACTAGAATTAAATATAGCAAAACTGTAAATTTCCCAATTTTCCTTTAACAACCCTTTCTCCGAAGCAGATAACACGACGAAATCACATTAAAAACATATGCGTGAAATAATACCTTTTCGTGTATTCGCAGAACTACATTTCTTGCACCACAGCCTGTATATAAGTTAAGGGTTTGTATCATAAGTATTTACTTTCCATAAAGAAAAAAAGTCAATTTTGGTATAAATTTTGTTTCTTAGAGATTTTTCGGAAACCACATGTTTGCTTGGTATAAGCACACATTTGCTGTTTAGCTGGCACTGAAAGTTCACAATGATGAGCAACAAGAACATTACTTGAAGGATTCTATAATTCGCTACCTAGAGCCAGTGACAAAAATTCCTTTATTATACAACTGGTTTTGGAGCACAGACCAGCATAAGGCATCCTATTTAGCATTGGAAACAAGACACAAGAAGAATTACAAGTTGAACTGTCAGTATAGCGCTTTGTGGTGTTCATCTTTACGAATAACTCACCTAATAAGACGTCACACACCCACATGAAGTTTTTGCAACAATTTACAAAGCCGTATGAAATAAAAGGCGTCAAATAACACAAAATCCATTATTCATCATTGTAGATGAAAATGGGACACATAAACTAGTATAATAGACTGTGTTAATACATTTTACTAAATAGTTTCGTGTATTGTATCTATATAGTGTTACTTACTGTCAAATGTTAATGTAAATCACATAATCAATTGTAGAAAGGCATGAGACATTGTTGTCTTTCGTGTCATGTCAACAGTCAGCTTACAACGTTACGAGAGGAGGCACTCTACCCACTGACAATTACACAACTGGTAATTGCTTATAAGTGAATCAAAGACGATCCAGAGGTTTGCATATATCGATGGCTACAGTACTTTGACGACCTTCGGTGTTGGCATCGAATGCTTACGCAGCCGCACTTTGATTGTACTCCAAAAGGTTAACTGATATTCTGTGATTATAAATTCCTCAATCATTCGTGATAATAGACAGTTTCATTTTACGTCTCGCTTATTGTGATTGCATACATGAAGTGATATCGTATTATATCCAGGGCTGCATACAATCGCTTTATAAGTGGGATAATTTCTACTTGTAATCGTAGTTCGAAACATTCATACTAATGCCAAGATGAGAAACGAGAGATGCATTATGTTACAAACTTAAATTCCCGTTTCTGAGGATCTTTCTTCACTAACAATCCTCCTGCGATAACATCTAAAAAACATGTCATTTTTTGCAGGTCTCATGTAAGCATTTCGTAGCCTTACTTACAGTTCTATCTATGGTTTTCTTCTGGTATGTCTTGAAAAACAGGTTTTTGTGATTATCAGTTATTTACACCTGCTCGAGATTCACTGTACTCTGCTTCTTCTGTAGTATTAATTTTGCTGTCTGCTTATATTTGTTGACGTATTCGTAAATTTGTTCAAATGGTTCAAATGGCTCTGAGCACTATGGGACTCAACTGCTGAGGTCATTAGTCCCCTAGAACTTAGCACTAGTTAAACCTAACTAACCTAAGGACATCACAAACATCCATGCCTGAGGCAGGATTCGAAAATGCGACCGTAGCGGTCTTGCGGTTCCAGACTGCAGCGCCTTTAACCGCACGGCCACTTCGACTGGCCGTAAATTTGTAGTGTTTCCAATTTACATTATATATTTTTATTCTTTTAATCATTGGAATGTGTCTTGATGCATTATTCAGACATATATTAAAGCAACTTTCGTTTCTTCCGGTCTTGTGTGCACTCTTGAGAATGTACGTATGTATGGTTTACGAGTGTTTGTAAAATGCGGATTATGAAATCCACAGCTCCCATCGACGTAACTTGCTTAACTTGTGGTCATCGATTTGTTAAAAGTTTACGGGTCTGCGGCTCCACTTTACGTATGACTTTACTTGAAATTTGTAAATAACAAACAACATTGTTAGTGAAGGTGGGTTATTACTGTTCACTATAAAAACAGAGGCATCTTATCGCACTTCCATCTGTCGTATTCAGCGTTGCCAACGAAAAATAAAATCGAATCATTGGAATCATTGGCGTAACTGACTGCACGGTTTCTAGAGCTGCCCTTAGCCGTCAGCCTTCAGAAGAGTGTGCTCCTTTTATCGTGATGACTTGTGACGTCATTCCTATGACGTTGGACAAGCCGTACGTCATTAATATTGTCTAATCAATCAAATAAATATTGCTACAGTTTCCAATGACACTGAAGACAAATTATCCGAGCCACTCGTTGGATAAATGAAGTGATCAGAGACCCCCATAAAGTGCCGGTTCTGTTTGGATATACATCATGTTCATAACGTAGGATAGTGACTGAACTGTCTTGAAATGGGACAGAAGAGCTAAAAACATACGTGAAAGGCTGTCACTTAAAAACTGTCAAAATCAGAATTGTGCACACGATATGGTTCATATACAAATCAAAACATTATTTTTAATGATAAATAAGAAATATGAACTTAGATTTTTACCGCTGCATTTTTAGCAGTCTCTTAATCAATTAATGTTAATTAGAACAATGTAGTTTCGATAAAATATATTACCTATTTCGAGAGATTTCGGCATTGTGCATCAACTCTGCTACTTCTGCTACTAGAGAATGCTTTCCAAGGAAACAGTGGAAAAGTAAAGCCAGCAGCGCTCTCACATCAGGTTTTCGAGGATTATTTCGTGGAAGGTAGCCGACACCCAGACTGTTACGTCACTGCAAATAAAACGTGGTGCCGACTTCCAATACATCACAGTAATGCTGGGAATAATTTATTGAAGACAAACAAACTACGAAAACTTCAACTACACGAAGAAAGGTAATAAAGTAAATGCAAACAAAAAGGGTGATATGGAAAGGGACGGATAATCGCAAATATTTTTATGTACTGAACCGAATGTGTTTGTTGTTTTACATCAGAGCCAACGCGAAAATTTTGATCATGACATAACAGTCAAAAGGCCTTCCTTCTGAAACTGTCGGTTCAGGTAGATTGGTTGCAATCAATCGTTGTTGATTTATGAAGAGGGAAGGGAGTTCAAGAGAAGTATACTGTACCACATTTTGCGGATGTGCGTGTCGGCGTTGTGTGTGTGTGTGTGTGTGTGTGTGTGTGTATGTGTGTGTGTGTGAGAGAGAGAGAGAGAGAGAGAGAGAGATAGATAGAGAGAGAGGACAATATACATGAGACGGGCAAAAATATGGAAACACCGCGAGAAACGCGTGTTTGACCATAAAAAGCCGACGTTAGCCAAACCTATAGATGACGCTGATCTTTTCAACACGAACGGCACTTTAGGTGTGAGTGCAATACGTCGGAGCTAAATGAATTCGAACGCTGGAAAATCGTTACGTTCGTATGGTGGGTGATTCCAGAACCAAGAAAGCCGAAGTGTTTGCTGCTTCCAGAGGAAGCGGGTCTAAGATTTATACCGCATACAGATAAAGCTGAGAAACATCATCCGTTAAGTCACAACGCGGACGAAACTGTGTGTTGAGTGACTGTCATTGAAGAAGACTGTGACGAAAGGTAAGAGACCGACGGCTGCAGAAGTCACTGCAGAACTGAATGTCGCATTCGCAAAGCCCATCAGCAGCAAACAACACGAAGGCTCCTCCAGAAGCAGGGAACTGCAACACTAGGTGGAATTCCAAAATAGTCATCAGTGATGCAAAGCCCGAAAGAGGAAACCGTGATGCCGAAGTCATAAAAGTTGGACTATGGAGCAATGGAAGAAAGGCATTTGGTCGGATGAGTCTTGTTCCGCATTGTGACCCATTTCTGGCGGAGTTTACGTCCGGCGTAAGTCATCCTAAGCCTACGATTCACACTTTTTGCTGCGAAGAGCGAAACATGACGGGGATTCGGTGATGATCTCGCAAACCACATTGTGGTGTTCTAGGGACCCCATAGTTATTTTCCAAACGTCGCATTATAGCCAAGAATTATGTGGCCATTTTGGCTGATCGGGTCCTTCCCGTGTTACAGTTTTTTTTCCCCTGTAGTGATGCTGCTTTCCAAGACGCATCTCCCATGCCACTACAATCACCATATCTCGATATTGCTGATCCTTTGGTCTCCTTTGGAGAGAAGGGTACGTGGTCTCTATCCACCTCCATCATCGTTACCGAAAATTGCCACTCTTTTACAGGAATAATAGTATAAGACCCTCCTGGAAAACATACAGGACCTGTATTATAAATTGCGAGACGACTGGAAGCTATTTTGAATGCCAGCGGTTTTTATAAACTGTATTAGGCATGGTGATACTTTGTGTTTTTGGTATCTGCATATTTTTCTCCCACCACTCCATGTACTCCTTAATATGTTCTTGTCGTTTATTGTTGTATTTGGTCACTGTTTAGACCTTATGACCACGCTGAATGTTTCGTGAAACAGTCCTGTGACCTAATGAGTATCTTATATCTTATGTTGCAAATCTTTTTGTTCATCCCTTCCTGTATTCCACAACAGGCCGTCGCAGCTCCGCAGACAGTCTAACGCAGGGTCAGCTTCTGTTTTTAAAGTATCTTTAGAGAGAACTCCTGTCCTCCTTTAAATGTTTTACAAAGGAAAGTGGTCAGCGCGACAGACTGTCAATCCTAAGGGCCCGGGTTCGATTCCCAGCTGGGTCGGAGTTTTTCTCCGCTCAGGGACTGGGTGTTGTGTTGTCCTAATCATCATCATTTCATCCCCATCGACGCGCAAGTCGCCGAAGTGGCGTCAAATCGAAAGACTTGCACCAGGCGAGCGGTCTACCCGACGGGAGGCCCTCGTCACACGCCATTTCATTTCATTTCATTTGTTTCCTTGAGTGTATGATAAGTTCATTTCCAAGCTTGAAATACGATGATTGGCAAATTTGATTAGACTGAGCTTCAGTCATCAGTTTTGGTTTTTCTTTTTGTTCAGATCTGCGTTGCGGGTTATGTACGTATATCCTTGGTTTATTGGCTTACTCCTTTGCGTGACCAGAGGTGCTTACGGGGATCGCGCTAGCTCAGTTTGGTACATACCGAAAGTCGACTTATATTTAATTCAGCAGAAGGTCAGGCTGCATTTATTACCTGTTGTTTTGGTGTAATGAAGATTGTCTTTTCTCGCCCATGGCTGAAATAAATGTTATTTACTTTTGCAAGTATAAAATTAATTTTATTAAGTCACACTCGATTCCTCTTACGGTCTGAGCTTCATATAACATGCAAGTCAATATACTGAAATCAGCAATTATATCTGTACTAATCTAAGAACTTGTAGCGTTATGTCGGTACAATGTTTCAAAAAAACTATCATATATATGGTTCATGAAGCTCTCCTGAAACGGGCAGTCTCAAATTTTTGTCATCTAGTGCACTATAGATTTACCTGCTTTTTGTAATTTCCATCGTCACACACGTTTTCTTCAACGAAAGATGCAATTTTTGGCATATAATGACGAAATATAAATTTTGCATTTGTTTTGTCAGTGTGTATGCGCATGGTGTCCTAAAACGATTTACTCTTAAAGTACGGAAGATGTGACGAATGAGGGAGTGGTGGTGCTGGGTTGGAGATGTGTGCATAACAATATTACACAAATAACAAAATTTTATCAAACAACGCGAAAAATCCAAGTATTAATGTGGATATCCAGTAAGGACATGAGCCACATAACTACAGTTTTACAACGAGCAGATACAATGACCCCCCGAAATGTACAGTCATTTAAAAAAATACAAATAGCATCCCTTTGGAATTTTATAATAACCTTAAATAATGATCCCAAAACTGTACAATATTATAAAGAATACAGTATAACATAACTTAGAAAGTTGGGCTACGCTTTCAAAATTTATTAAATAAGGTCAAGGTGGGAACCAAATTAGAAAAATAGCCTGACACCCACACTTCCTTAAAATACTATCAGTACGCAATACTCGCATACGGTTTAAATATCGAGTTCAAAATTATACCGGTCACTTCAAATCGGCCCTCACGCGAAATATGACAGAACCTCCGATTAAATAAATGGGTCCTCCACAATATACAACGATCAAAATGAATCTTAGAAGCAACAGACGCCGGCCGCTGTGGCCGAGCGGTTCTAGGCGCTTCAGTCCGGAACCACGCGGCTGCCGCGGTCGCAGGTTCGAATCCTGCCTTGGGCATGGATGTGCGTGATGTCTTTAGGTTAGTTAGGTTTAAGTAGTTCTAGATCTAGGGCAGTGATGACCTCAGATGTTAAGTCCCATAGTGCTTAGAGCCATTTGAAGCAACTGACACTGCTCGTTGTTTTTGAATCAACGCACTGTGACGACCGTCCGAGAACAACACAGGGCAACACGAGTCTGTTGACGTCAACTGGTGGTAAAGGGCCACAGTCTGTAATGTACACATTCGCATGTTGCAATTAAACGCCAGTGTCTGTAGCCCAGTAAAGCTTCCCATTTACGACTTTTCACAAAGCCAAAGACTGAATATAGACGAGAGAAACTGAGCAGCCTCATGTCCCGACAGCAAATCCTGCGTGCGTTAACGGTTCCCTGTTAGCGTCAGATCTGCACATCCAGAAAACGTGTGCATGCTGTCGAAGCTGCCTCTGCCGTGACCAGCTGCTGGCCGCCACACAGGAACAGAGAGCCCACGAGAATGCCGGGTCGCCAAAGCGACTGCGGAGCATCCCTTCGGCAAGTGTGGGCGACGTCGAGAACACAGTTCGCGAGCGCTGTCAGCGGCGGCGCGGTTGGGGCGGCCTTCAAATCTGCTAGCGTCTGTGACGTAGCTGAAACACCAAAGATAAAATTTTGATCTTTTTGATTACCTACCAATTTCGCACTTCTTACAGTTCTTTCGGCTAGTCTCTGGCTTTGTCAATAATTGTGTATCATATTACACTGAGGTGGCAAAAGTCATTGGCT